>NW_028283696.1:328020-492030 GCF_059441095.1 Idiotropiscis lumnitzeri
TGCGGGGGACCTGCCCCTGGTTAGGTGACCAGGGGTAAGGGCGTGAGGAGGAATTTGCACAAAGTCCAACAGGAGACTGGGGGCCGGCGTTCGTGAAAGTTAGGCCGAAGAGGACAGCCTTCCCCCGGACGCGATGTGGGCCGAGTGGCCCCTAAGTTCAACCGCGTGGAAGCTCCGGAGGAGACGGGCCGGCGTTCGTGAAAGTCAGGCCGAAGAGGATGGCCTTCCCCCGGACACGAGGTGGGCCGAGTGGCCCCTAAGTTCAACCGCGTGGAGGCTCAGGAGGAGACGGGCCGGCGTTCGTGAAAGTCAGGCCGAAGAGGATGGCCTTCCCCCGGACACGAGGTGGGCCGAGTGGCCCCTAAGTTCAACCGCGTGGAGGCTCCGGAGGAGACGGGCCGGCACCGTGAAACTTAGGCCGAAGAGGACGGCCTTCCCCCGGACACGAGGTGGGCCGAGTGGCCCCTAAGTTCAACCGCGTGGAGGCTCCGGAGGAGACGGGCCGTCACCGTGAAACTTAGGCCAAAGAGGACGGCCTTCCCCCGGACGCGATGTGGGCCGAGTGGCCCCTAAGTTCAACCGCGTGGAGGCTCCGGAGGAGACGGGCCGGCACCGTGAAACTTAGGCCGAAGAGGACGGCCTTCCCCCTGACACGAGGTGGGCCGAGTGGCCCCTAAGTTCAACCGCGTGGAGGCTCAGGAGGAGACGGGCCGGCGTTCGTGAAAGTCAGGCCGAAGAGGATGGCCTTCCCCCGGACACGAGGTGGGCCGAGTGGCCCCTAAGTTCAACCGCGTGGAGGCTCCGGAGGAGACGGGCCGGCACCGTGAAACTTAGGCCGAAGAGGACGGCCTTCCCCCGGACACGAGGTGGGCCGAGTGGCCCCTAAGTTCAACCGCGTGGAGGCTCCGGAGGAGACGGGCCGGCACCGTGAAACTTAGGTCGAAGAGGACGGCCTTCCCCCGGACACGAGGTGGGCCGCGTGGCCCCGAAGTTCAACCGCGTGGAGGCTCCGGAGGAGACGGGCTTGGCGTCCGTGAAAGTCAGGCCGAAGAGGACGGCCTTCCCCCGGACGCGAGGTGGGCCGAGTGGCCCCCAATTTCAACCGCGTGGAGGCTCCGGAGTAGACCGGCCTGCGTTCGTGAAAGTCAGGCCGAAGAGGACGGCCTTCCCCAAGACACGAGGTGGGCCAAGTGGCCCCTAAGTTACACCGCGTGGAGGCTCCGGAGGAGACGGGCCGACGTTCGTGAAAAAGTCAGGCCGAAGAGGACAGCCTTCCCCCGGACGCGAGGTGCGGGGGACCTGCCCCTGGTTAGGTGACCAGGGGTAGGGGCGTGAGGAGGAATTTGCACTAAGTCCAACAGGAGACTGGGGGCCGGCGTTCATGAAAGTTAGGCCGAAGAGGAAAGCCTTTCCCCGCACGCGAGGTGGGCCGAATGGCCCCTAGGTTCAACCGCGTGGAGGCTCCGGAGGAGACGGGCCGGCACCGTGAAACTTAGGCCGAAGAGGACGGCCTTCCCCCGGACACGAGGTGGGCCGAGTGGCCCCTAAGTTACACCGCGCGGAGGCTCCGGAGGAGACGGGCCGGCGTTCGTGACAGTCAGGCCGAAGAGGATGGCCTTCCCCCGGACACGAGGTGCGGGGGACCTGCCCCTGGTTAGGTGACCAGGGGTAAGGGCGTGAGGAGGAATTTGCACTAAGTCCAACAGGAGACTTGGGGCCGGCGTTCGTGAAAGTTAGGCCGAAGAGGACAGCCTTCCCCCGGACGCAAGGTGGGCCGAGTGGCCCCTAAGTTCAACCGCGTGGAGGCTCCGGAGGAGACGGGCCGGCGTTCGTGAAAGTCAGGCCGAAGAGGAGAGCCTTCCCCCAGACACGAGGTGGGCCAAGTGGCCCCTAAGTTACACCGCGCGGAGGCTCCGGAGGAGACGGGCCGGAGTCCGTGAAAGTTAGGCCGAAGAGGACGGCCTTCCCCCGGACGCGAGGTGCGGGGGACCTGCCCCTGGTTAGGTGACCAGGAGTAAGGGCGTGAGGAGGAATTTGCACTAAGTCCAACAGGATACTGGGGGCCGGCGTTCGTGAAAGTTAGGCCGAAGAGGACAGCCTTCCCCCGGACGCGAGGTGGGCCGAGTGGCCCCTAAGTTCAACCGCGTGGAGGCTCCGGAGGAGACCGGCCGGCGTTCGTGAAAGTCAGGCCGAAGAGGACGGCCTTCCCCCGGACGCGAGGTGGGCCGAGTGGCCCCCAAGTTCAACCGCGTGGAGGCTCCGGAGGAGACGGGCCGGCACCGTGAAACTTAGGCCGAAGAGGACGGCCTTCCCCCGGATACGAGATGGGCCGAGTGGCCCCCAAGTTCAACCGCGTGGAGGCTCCGGAGGAGACGGGCCGGCACCGTGAAACTTAGGCCGAAGAGGACGGCCTTCCCCCGGATACGAGATGGGCCGAGTGGCCCCCAAGTTCAACCGCGTGGAGGCTCCGGAGTAGACGGGCCGGCACCGTGAAACTTAGGCCGAAGAGGACGGCCTTCCCCCGGACACGAGGTGGGCCGAGTGGCCCCCAAGTTCAACCGCGTGGAGGCTCCGGAGGAGACGGGCCGGCGTCCGTGAAAGTTAGGCCGAAGAGTACGGCCTTCCCCCGGACGCGAGGTGCGGGGGACCTGCCCCTGGTTAGGTGACCAGGGGTAAGGGCGTGAGGAGGAATTTGCACTAAGTCCAACAGGAGACTGGGGGCCGGCGTTCATGAAAGTTAGGCCGAAGAGGAAAGCCTTTCCCCGGATGCGAGGTGGGCCGAGTGGCCCCTAAGTTCAACCGCGTGGAGGCTCCGGAGGAGACGGGCCGGTGTCCGTGAAAGTTAGGCCGAAGAGGACAGCCTTCCCCCGGACGCGATGTGGGCCGAGTGGCCCCTAAGTTCAACCGCGTGGAGGCTCCGGAGGAGACAGGCCGGCGTTCGTGAAAGTCAGGCCGAAGAGGACGGCCTTCCCCCGGACGCGAGGTGGGCCGTGTGGCCCCTAAGTTCAACCGCATGTAGGCTCCGGAGGAGACGGGCCGGCGTTCGTGAAAGTCAGGCCGAAGAGGATGGCCTTCCCCCGGACACGAGGTGGGCCGAGTGTCCCCCAATTTCAACCGCGTGGAGGCTCCGGAGGAGACGGGCCGGCACCGTGAAACTTAGGCCGAAGAGGACGGCCTTCCCCCGGACACGAGGTGGGCCGAGTGGCCCCTAAGTTCAACCGCGTGGAGGCTCCGGAGGAGACGGGCCGGCGTTCGTGAAAGTCAGGCCGAAGAGGATGGCCTTCCCTCGGACACGAGGTGGGCCGAGTGGCCCCCAAGTTCAACCGCGTGGAGGCTCCGGAGGAGACGGGCCGGCACCGTGAAACATAGGCCGAAGAGGACGGCCTTCCCCCGGACACGAGGTGGGCCGAGTGGCCCCCAAGTTCAACCGCGTGGAGGCTCCGGAGGAGACGGGCCGGCACCGTGAAACTTAGGCCGAAGAGGACGGCCTTCCCCCGGACACGAGGTGGGCCGAGTGGCCCCTAAGTTCAACCGCGTGGAGGCTCCGGAGGAGACGGGCCGGCGTTCGTGAAAGTCAGGCCGAAGAGGATGGCCTTCCCCCGGACACGAGGTGGGCCGAGTGGCCCCCAAGTTTACCGCGTGGAGGCTCCGGAGGAGACGGGCCGGCGTCCGTGAAAGTTAGGCCGAAGAGTACGGCCGTCCCCCGGACGCGAGGTGCGGGGGACCTGCCCCTGGTTAGGTGACCAGGGGTAAGGGCGTGACGAGGAATTTGCACTAAGTCCAACAAGAGACTGGGGGCCGGCGTTCGTGAAAGTTAGGCCAAAGAGGACAGCCTTCCCCTGGACGCGAGTTGGGCCGAGTGGCCCCTAAGTTTAACAGCGTGGAGGCTCCGGAGGAGACGGGCCGGCACCGTGAAACTTAGGCCGAAGAGGACGGCCTTCCCCCGGACACGAGGTGGGCCAAGTGGCCCCTAAGTTACACCGCGTGGAGGCTCCGGAGGAGACGGGCCGGCGTCCGTGAAAGTTAGGCCGAAGAGGACGGCCTTCCCCCGGACGCGAGGTGGGCCGAGTGGCCCCTAAGTTCAACCGCGGGGAGGCTCCGGAGGAGACGGGCCAGCGTCCGTGAAAGTTAGGCCGAAGAGTACGGCCTTCCCCCGGACGCAAGGTGTGGGGGACCTGCCCCTGGTTAGGTGACCAGGGGTAAGGGCGTGAGGAGGAATTTGCACTCAGTCCAACAGGAGACTGGGGGCCGGCGTTCGTGAAAGTTAGGCCGAAGAGGACAACCTTCCCCCGGACGCGAGGTGGGCCGAGTGGCCCCTAAGATCAACCGCGTGGAGGCTCCGGAGGAGACCGGCCGGCGTTCGTGAAAGTTAGGCCGAAGAGGACGGCCTTCCCCCGGACACGAGGTGGGCAGAGTGGCCCCCAAGTTCAACAGCGTTGAGGCTCCGGAGGAGACGGGCCGGCTCCGTGAAACTATGGCCGAAGAGGACGACCTTCCCCCAGACACGAGATGGGCCGAGTGGCCCCCAATTTCAACCGCGTGGAGGCTCCGGAGGAGACGGGCCGGCACCGTGAAACTTAGGCCGAAGAGGACGGCCTTCCCCCGGACACGAGGTGGGCCAAGTGGCCCCTAAGTTACACCGCGTGGAGGCTCCGGAGGAGACGGGCCGGCGTCCGTGAAAGTTAGGCCGAAGAGGTCGGCCTTCCCCCGGACGCGAGGTGGGCCGAGTGGCCCCTAAGTTCAACCGCGTGGAGGCTCCGGAGGAGACGGGCCGGCGTTCGTGAAAGTCAGGCCGAAGAGGATGGCCTTCCACCGGAAACGAGGTGGGCCGAGTGGCCCCCAAGTTCAACCGTGTGGAGGCTCCGGAGGAGACGGGCTGGCACCGTGAAACTTAGTCCGAAGAGGATGGCCTTCCCCCGGACACGAGGTGGGCCGAGTGGCCCCCAAGTTCAACCGCGTGGAAGCTCCGGAGGAGACGGGCCGGCACCGTGAAACTTAGGCCGAAGAGGACGGCCTTCCCCCGGACACGAGGTGGGCCGAGTGGCCCCCAATTTCAACCGCGTGGAGGCTCCGGAGGAGAAGGGCCGACGTTCGTGAAAAAGTCAGGCCGAAGAGGACGGCCTTCCCCCGGACGAGAGGTGCGGGGGACCTGCCCCTGGTTAGGTTACCAGGGGTAAGGGCGTGAGGAGGAATTTGCACTAAGTCCAACAGGAGACTGGGGGCCGGCGTTCGTGAAAGTTAGGCCGAAGAGGACAGCCTTCACCCGGACGCGATGTGGGCCGAGTGGACCCTAAGTTCAACCGCGTGGAGGCTCCGGAGGAGACGGGCCGGCGTTCGTGAAAGTCAGGCCGAAGAGGACGGCCTTCCCCCGGACGCGAGGTGGGCCGTGTGGCCCCTAAGTTCAACCGCGTGTAGGCTCCGGAGGAGACGGGCCGGCGTTCGTGAAAGTCAGGCCGAAGAGGATGGCCTTCCCTCGGACACGAGGTGGGCCGAGTGTTCCCCAATTTCAACCGCGTGGTGGCTCCGGAGGAGACGGGCCGGCACCGTGAAACTTAGGCCGAAGAGGACGGCCTTCCCCCGGACACGAGGTGGGCCGAGTGGCCCCTAAGTTACACCGCGCGGAGGCTCCGGAGGAGACGGGCCGGCGTTCGTGACAGTCAGGCCGAAGAGGATGGCCTTCCCCCGGACACGAGGTGGGCAGAGTGGCCCCCAAGTTCAACCGCGTTGAGGCTCCGGAGGAGACGGGCCGGCTCCGTGAAACTATGGCCGAAGAGGACGGCCTTCCCCCGGACACGAGATGGGCCGAGTGGCCCCCAAGTTCAACCGCGTGGAGGCTCCGGAGGAGACGGACCGGCACCGTGAAACTTAGGCCGAAGAGGACGGCCTTCCCCTGGACACGAGGTGGGCCGAGTGGCCCCTAAGTTCAACCGCGTGGAGGCTCCGGAGGAGACGGGCCGGCGTTCGTGAAAGTCAGGCCGAAGAGGATGGCCTTCCACCGGACACGAGGTGGGCCGAGTGGCCCCCAAGTTCAAACGCGTGGAGGCTCCGGAGGAGACGGGCTGGAACCGTGAAACTTAGTCCGAAGAGGATGGCCTTCCCCCGGACGCGAGGTGGGCCGAGTGGCCCCTAAGTTCAACCGCGTGGAGGCTCCGGAGGAGACGGGCCGGCTCCGTGAAACTATGGCCGAAGAGGACGGCCTTCCCCCGGACACGAGATGGGCCGAGTGGCCCCCAAGTTCAACCGCGTGGAGGCTCCGGAGGAGACGGGCCAGCACCGTGAAACTTAGGCCCAAGAGGACGGCCTTCCCCCGGACACGAGGTGGGCCGAGTGGCCCCTAAGTTCAACCGCGTGGAGGCTCCGGAGGAGACGGGCCGGCGTCCATGAAAGTTAGGCCGTAGAGGACGGCCTTGCCCCGGACGCGAAGTGCGGGGGACCTGCCCCTGGTTAGGTGACCAGGGGTAAGGGCGTGAGGAGGAATTTGCACTAAGTCCAACAGGAGACTGGGGGCCGGCGTTCGTGAAAGTTAGGCCGAAGAGGACGACCTTCCCCCGGACACGAGGTGGGCCGAGTGGCCCCTAAGTTCAACCGCGTGGAGGCTCCGGAGGAGACGGGCCGGCGTCCGTGAAAGTCAGGCCGAAGAGGACGGCCTTCCCCCGGACGCGAGGTGGGCCGAGTGGCCCCCAATTTCAACCGCGTGGAGGCTCCGGAGGAGACGGGCCTGCGTTCGTGAAAGTCAGGCCGAAGAGGACGGCCTTCCCCCAGACACGAGGTGGGCCAAGTGGCCCCTAAGTTACACCGCGTGGAGGCTCCGGAGGAGACGGGCCGGCGTCCGTGAAAGTTAGGCCGAAGAGGACGGCCTTCCCCCGGACACGAGGTGGGCCGAGTGGCCCCCAATTTCAACCGCGTGGAGGCTCCGGAGGAGACGGGCCGACGTTCGTGAAAAAGTCAGGCCGAAGAGGACGGCCTTCCCCCGGACGCGAGGTGCGGGGGACCTGCCCCTGGTTAGGTGACCAGGGGTAAGGGCGTGAGGAGGAATTTGCACTAAGTCCAACAGGAGACTTGGGGCCGGCGTTCGTGAAAGTTAGGCCGAAGAGGACAGCCTTCCCCCGGACGCAAGGTGGGCCGAGTGGCCCCTAAGTTCAACCGCGTGGAGGCTCCGGAGGAGACGGGCCGGCGTTCGTGAAAGTCAGGCCGAAGAGGAGAGCCTTCCCCCAGACACGAGGTGGGCCAAGTGGCCCCTAAGTTACACCGCGCGGAGGCTCCGGAGGAGACGGGCCGGAGTCCGTGAAAGTTAGGCCGAAGAGGACGGCCTTCCCCCGGACGCGAGGTGCGGGGGACCTGCCCCTGGTTAGGTGACCAGGAGTAAGGGCGTGAGGAGGAATTTGCACTAAGTCCAACAGGAGACTGGGGGCCGGCGTTCGTGAAAGTTAGGCCGAAGAGGTCAGCCTTCCCCCGGACGCGAGGTGGGCCGAGTGGCCCCTAAGTTCAACCGCGTGGAGGCTCCGGAGGAGACAGGCCGGCGTTCGTGAAAGTCAGGCCGAAGAGGACGGCCTTCCCCCGGACGCGAGGTGGGCCGTGTGGCCCCTAAGTTCAACCGCATGTAGGCTCCGGAGGAGACGGGCCGGCGTTCGTGAAAGTCAGGCCGAAGAGGATGGCCTTCCCCCGGACACGAGGTGGGCCGAGTGTCCCCCAATTTCAACCGCGTGGAGGCTCCGGAGGAGACGGGCCGGCACCGTGAAACTTAGGCCGAAGAGGACGGCCTTCCCCCGGACACGAGGTGGGCCGAGTGGCCCCTAAGTTCAACCGCGTGGAGGCTCCGGAGGAGACGGGCCGGCGTTCGTGAAAGTCAGGCCGAAGAGGATGGCCTTCCCTCGGACACGAGGTGGGCCGAGTGGCCCCCAAGTTCAACCGCGTGGAGGCTCCGGAGGAGACGGGCCGGCACCGTGAAACATAGGCAGAAGAGGACGGCCTTCCCCCGGACACGAGGTGGGCCGAGTGGCCCCCAAGTTCAACCGCGTGGAGGCTCCGGAGGAGACGGGCCGGCACCGTGAAACTTAGGCCGAAGAGGACGGCCTTCCCCCGGACACGAGGTGGGCCGAGTGGCCCCTAAGTTCAACCGCGTGGAGGCTCCGGAGGAGACGGGCCGGCGTCCGTGAAAGTTAGGCCGAAGAGGACGGCCTTCCCCCGGCGAGAGGTGCGGGGGACCTGCCCCTGGTTAGGTGACCAGGGGTAAGGGCGTGAGGAGGAATTTGCACAAAGTCCAACAGGAGACTGGGGGCCGGCGTTCGTGAAAGTTAGGCCGAAGAGGACAGCCTTCCCCCGGACGCGATGTGGGCCGAGTGGCCCCTAAGTTCAACCGCGTGGAAGCTCCGGAGGAGACGGGCCGGCGTTCGTGAAAGTCAGGCCGAAGAGGATGGCCTTCCCCCGGACACGAGGTGGGCCGAGTGGCCCCTAAGTTCAACCGCGTGGAGGCTCAGGAGGAGACGGGCCGGCGTTCGTGAAAGTCAGGCCGAAGAGGATGGCCTTCCCCCGGACACGAGGTGGGCCGAGTGGCCCCTAAGTTCAACCGCGTGGAGGCTCCGGAGGAGACGGGCCGGCACCGTGAAACTTAGGCCGAAGAGGACGGCCTTCCCCCGGACACGAGGTGGGCCGAGTGGCCCCTAAGTTCAACCGCGTGGAGGCTCCGGAGGAGACGGGCCGTCACCGTGAAACTTAGGCCGAAGAGGACGGCCTTCCCCCGGACGCGATGTGGGCCGAGTGGCCCCTAAGTTCAACCGCGTGGAGGCTCCGGAGGAGACGGGCCGGCACCGTGAAACTTAGGCCGAAGAGGACGGCCTTCCCCCGGACACGAGGTGGGCCGAGTGGCCCCTAAGTTCAACCGCGTGGAGGCTCAGGAGGAGACGGGCCGGCGTTCGTGAAAGTCAGGCCGAAGAGGATGGCCTTCCCCCGGACACGAGGTGGGCCGAGTGGCCCCTAAGTTCAACCGCGTGGAGGCTCCGGAGGAGACGGGCCGGCACCGTGAAACTTAGGCCGAAGAGGACGGCCTTCCCCCGGACACGAGGTGGGCCGAGTGGCCCCTAAGTTCAACCGCGTGGAGGCTCCGGAGGAGACGGGCCGGCACCGTGAAACTTAGGCCGAAGAGGACGGCCTTCCCCCGGACACGAGGTGGGCCGCGTGGCCCCTAAGTTCAACCGCGTGGAGGCTCCGGAGGAGACGGGCCGGCGTCCGTGAAAGTCAGGCCGAAGAGGACGGCCTTCCCCCGGACGCGAGGTGGGCCGAGTGGCCCCCAATTTCAACCGCGTGGAGGCTCCGGAGGAGACCGGCCTGCGTTCGTGAAAGTCAGGCCGAAGAGGACGGCCTTCCCCAAGACACGAGGTGGGCCAAGTGGCCCCTAAGTTACACCGCGTGGAGGCTCCGGAGGAGACGGGCCGACGTTCGTGAAAAAGTCAGGCCGAAGAGGACGGCCTTCCCCCGGACGCGAGGTGCGGGGGACCTGCCCCTGGTTAGGTGACCAGGGGTAAGGGCGTGAGGAGGAATTTGCACTAAGTCCAACAGGAGACTGGGGGCCGGCGTTCATGAAAGTTAGGCCGAAGAGGAAAGCCTTTCCCCGCACGCGAGGTGGGCCGAATGGCCCCTAGGTTCAACCGCGTGGAGGCTCCGGAGGAGACGGGCCGGCACCGTGAAACTTAGGCCGAAGAGGACGGCCTTCCCCCGGACACGAGGTGGGCCGAGTGGCCCCTAAGTTACACCGCGCGGAGGCTCCGGAGGAGACGGGCCGACGTTCGTGACAGTCAGGCCGAAGAGGATGGCCTTCCCCCGGACACGAGGTGCGGGGGACCTGCCCCTGGGTTAGGTGACCAGGGGTAAGGGCGTGAGGAGGAATTTGCACTAAGTCCAACAGGAGACTTGGGGCCGGCGTTCGTGAAAGTTAGGCCGAAGAGGACAGCCTTCCCCCGGACGCAAGGTGGGCCGAGTGGCCCCTAAGTTCAACCGCGTGGAGGCTCCGGAGGAGACGGGCCGGCGTTCGTGAAAGTCAGGCCGAAGAGGAGAGCCTTCCCCAGACACGAGGTGGGCCAAGTGGCCCCTAAGTTACACCGCGCGGAGGCTCCGGAGGAGACGGGCCGGAGTCCGTGAAAGTTAGGCCGAAGAGGACGGCCTTCCCCCGGACGCGAGGTGCGGGGGACCTGCCCCTGGTTAGGTGACCAGGAGTAAGGGCGTGAGGAGGAATTTGCACTAAGTCCAACAGGATACTGGGGGCCGGCGTTCGTGAAAGTTAGGCCGAAGAGGACAGCCTTCCCCCGGACGCGAGGTGGGCCGAGTGGCCCCTAAGTTCAACCGCGTGGAGGCTCCGGAGGAGACCGGCCGGCGTTCGTGAAAGTCAGGCCGAAGAGGACGGCCTTCCCCGGACGCGAGGTGGGCCGAGTGGCCCCTAAGTTCAACCGCGTGGAGGCTCCGGAGGAGACGGGCCGGCACCGTGAAACTTAGGCCGAAGAGGACGGCCTTCCCCCGGACACGAGGTGGGCCGAGTGGCCCCCAAGTTCAACCGCGTGGAGGCTCCGGAGGAGACGGGCCGGCACCGTGAAACTTAGGCCGAAGAGGACGGCCTTCCCCCGGATACGAGATGGGCCGAGTGGCCCCCAAGTTCAACCGCGTGGAGGCTCCGGAGTAGACGGGCCGGCACCGTGAAACTTAGGCCGAAGAGGACGGCCTTCCCCCGGACACGAGGTGGGCCGAGTGGCCCCCAAGTTCAACCGCGTGGAGGCTCCGGAGGAGACGGGCCGGCGTCCGTGAAAGTTAGGCCGAAGAGTACGGCCTTCCCCGGACGCGAGGTGCGGGGGACCTGCCCCTGGTTAGGTGACCAGGGGTAAGGGCGTGAGGAGGAATTTGCACTAAGTCCAACAGGAGACTGGGGGCCGGCGTTCATGAAAGTTAGGCCGAAGAGGAAAGCCTTTCCCCGGATGCGAGGTGGGCCGAGTGGCCCCTAAGTTCAACCGCGTGGAGGCTCCGGAGGAGACGGGCCGGTGTCCGTGAAAGTTAGGCCGAAGAGGACAGCCTTCCCCGGACGCGATGTGGGCCGAGTGGCCCCTAAGTTCAACCGCGTGGAGGCTCCGGAGGAGACAGGCCGGCGTTCGTGAAAGTCAGGCCGAAGAGGACGGCCTTCCCCCGGACGCGAGGTGGGCCGTGTGGCCCCTAAGTTCAACCGCATGTAGGCTCCGGAGGAGACGGGCCGGCGTTCGTGAAAGTCAGGCCGAAGAGGATGGCCTTCCCCCGGACACGAGGTGGGCCGAGTGTCCCCCAATTTCAACCGCGTGGAGGCTCCGGAGGAGACGGGCCGGCACCGTGAAACTTAGGCCGAAGAGGACGGCCTTCCCCCGGACACGAGGTGGGCCGAGTGGCCCCTAAGTTCAACCGCGTGGAGGCTCCGGAGGAGACGGGCCGGCGTTCGTGAAAGTCAGGCCGAAGAGGATGGCCTTCCCTCGGACACGAGGTGGGCCGAGTGGCCCCCAAGTTCAACCGCGTGGAGGCTCCGGAGGAGACGGGCCGGCACCGTGAAACATAGGCCGAAGAGGACGGCCTTCCCCCGGACACGAGGTGGGCCGAGTGGCCCCCAAGTTCAACCGCGTGGAGGCTCCGGAGGAGACGGGCCGGCACCGTGAATCTTAGGCCGAAGAGGACGGCCTTCCCCCGGACACGAGGTGGGCCGAGTGGCCCCTAAGTTCAACCGCGTGGAGGCTCCGGAGGAGACGGGCCGGCGTCCGTGAAAGTTAGGCCGAAGAGGACGGCCTTCCCCCGGCGAGAGGTGCGGGGGACCTGCCCCTGGTTAGGTGACCAGGGGTAAGGGCGTGAGGAGGAATTTGCACTAAGTCCAACAGGAGACTGGGGCCCGCGTTCGTGAAAGTTAGGCCGAAGAGGACAGCCTTCCCCGGACGCGATGTGGGCCGAGTGGCCCCTAAGTTCAACCGCGTGGAGGCTCCGAGGAGACGGGCCGGCGTCCATGAAAGTTAGGCCGTAGAGGACGGCCTTGCCCCGGACGCGAAGTGCGGGGGACCTGCCCCTGGTTAGGTGACCAGGGGTAAGGGCGTGAGGAGGAATTTGCACTAAGTCCAACAGGAGACTGGGGGCCGGCGTTCGTGAAAATTAGGCCGAAGAGGACAGCCTTCCCCCGGACGCGAGGTGGGCCGAGTGGCCCCGAAGTTAAACTGCGTGGAGGCTCCGGAGGAGACGGGCCGGCACCGTGAAACTTAGGCCGAAGAGGACGGCCTTCCCCCGGACACGAGGTGGGCCGAGTGGCCCCTAAGTTCAACCGCGTGGAGGCTCCGGAGGAGACCGGCCGGCGTTCGTGAAAGTCAGGCCGAAGAGGACGGCCTTCCCCCGTACGCGAGGTGGGCCGAGTGGCCCCTAAGTTCAACCGCATGGAGGCTCCGGAGGAGACGGGCCGGTGTCCGTGAAAGTTAGGCCGAAGAGGACAGCCTTCCCCCGGACGCGATGTGGGCCGAGTGGCCCCTAAGTTCAACCGCGTGAAGGCTCCGGAGGAGACGGGCCGGCGTTCGTGAAAGTCAGGCCGAAGAGGACGGCCTTCCCCCGGACGCGAGGTGGGCCGTGTGGCCCCTAAGTTCAACCGCATGTAGGCTCCGGAGGAGACGGGCCGGCGTTCGTGAAAGTCAGGCCGAAGAGGATGGCCTTCCCCCGGACACGAGGTGGGCCGAGTGTCCCCCAATTTCAACCGCGTGGAGGCTCCGGAGGAGACGGGCCGGCACCGTGAAACTTAGGCCGAAGAGGACGGCCTTCCCCCGGACACGAGGTGGGCCGAGTGGCCCCTAAGTTCAACCGCGTGGAGGCTCCGGAGGAGACGGGCCGGCGTTCGTGAAAGTCAGGCCGAAGAGGATGGCCTTCCCTCGGACACGAGGTGGGCCGAGTGGCCCCTAAGTTCAACCGCGTGGAGGCTCCGGAGGAGACGGGCCGGCACCGTGAAACTTAGGCCGAAGATGACGGCCTTCCCCCGGACACGAGGTGGGCCGAGTGGCCCCCAAGTTCAACCGCGTGGAGGCGCCGGAGGAGTCGGGCCGGCACCGTGAAACTTAGGCCAAAGAGGACGGCCTTCCCCCGGACACGAGGTGGGCCGAGTGGCCCCTAAGTTCAACCGCGTGGAGGCTCCGGAGGAGACGGGCCGGCGTCCGTGAAAGTTTGGCCGAAGAGTACGGCCTTCCCCCGGACGCGAGGTGCGGGGGACCTGCCCCTGGTTAGGTGACCAGGGGTAAGGGCGTGAGGAGGAATTTGCACAAAGTCCAACAGGAGACTGGGGGCCGGCGTTCGTGAAAGTTAGGCCGAAGAGGACAGCCTTCCCCCGGACGCAAGGTGGGCCGAGTGGCCCCTAAGTTCAACCGCGTGGAGGCTCCGGAGGAGACGGGCCGGCGTTCGTGAAAGTCAGGCCGAAGAGGAGAGCCTTCCCCCAGACACGAGGTGGGCCAAGTGGCCCCTAAGTTACACCGCGCGGAGGCTCCGGAGGAGACGGGCCGGAGTCCGTGAAAGTTAGGCCGAAGAGGACGGCCTTCCCCCGGACGCGAGGTGCGGGGGACCTGCCCCTGGTTAGGTGACCAGGAGTAAGGGCGTGAGGAGGAATTTGCACTAAGTCCAACAGGAGACTGGGGGCCGGCGTTCGTGAAAGTTAGGCCGAAGAGGTCAGCCTTCCCCCGGACGCAAGGTGGGCCGAGTGGCCCCTAAGTTCAACCGCGTGGAGGCTCCGGAGGAGACGGGCCGGCGTTCGTGAAAGTCAGGCCGAAGAGGAGAGCCTTCCCCCAGACACGAGGTGGGCCAAGTGGCCCCTAAGTTACACCGCGCGGAGGCTCCGGAGGAGACGGGCCGGAGTCCGTGAAAGTTAGGCCGAAGAGGACGGCCTTCCCCCGGACGCGAGGTGCGGGGGACCTGCCCCTGGTTAGGTGACCAGGAGTAAGGGCGTGAGGAGGAATTTGCACTAAGTCCAACAGGAGACTGGGGGCCGGCGTTCGTGAAAGTTAGGCCGAAGAGGTCAGCCTTCCCCCGGACGCGAGGTGGGCCGAGTGGCCCCTAAGTTCAACCGCGTGGAGGCTCCGGAGGAGACAGGCCGGCGTTCGTGAAAGTCAGGCCGAAGAGGACGGCCTTCCCCCGGACGCGAGGTGGGCCGTGTGGCCCCTAAGTTCAACCGCATGTAGGCTCCGGAGGAGACGGGCCGGCGTTCGTGAAAGTCAGGCCGAAGAGGATGGCCTTCCCCCGGACACGAGGTGGGCCGAGTGTCCCCCAATTTCAACCGCGTGGAGGCTCCGGAGGAGACGGGCCGGCACCGTGAAACTTAGGCCGAAGAGGACGGCCTTCCCCCGGACACGAGGTGGGCCGAGTGGCCCCTAAGTTCAACCGCGTGGAGGCTCCGGAGGAGACGGGCCGGCGTTCGTGAAAGTCAGGCCGAAGAGGATGGCCTTCCCTCGGACACGAGGTGGGCCGAGTGGCCCCCAAGTTCAACCGCGTGGAGGCTCCGGAGGAGACGGGCCGGCACCGTGAAACATAGGCAGAAGAGGACGGCCTTCCCCCGGACACGAGGTGGGCCGAGTGGCCCCCAAGTTCAACCGCGTGGAGGCTCCGGAGGAGACGGGCCGGCACCGTGAAACTTAGGCCGAAGAGGACGGCCTTCCCCCGGACACGAGGTGGGCCGAGTGGCCCCTAAGTTCAACCGCGTGGAGGCTCCGGAGGAGACGGGCCGTCACCGTGAAACTTAGGCCGAAGAGGACGGCCTTCCCCCGGACGCGATGTGGGCCGAGTGGCCCCTAAGTTCAACCGCGTGGAGGCTCCGGAGGAGACGGGCCGGCACCGTGAAACTTAGGCCGAAGAGGACGGCCTTCCCCCGGACACGAGGTGGGCCGAGTGGCCCCTAAGTTCAACCGCGTGGAGGCTCCGGAGGAGACGGGCCGTCACCGTGAAACTTAGGCCGAAGAGGACGGCCTTCCCCCGGACGCGATGTGGGCCGAGTGGCCCCTAAGTTCAACCGCGTGGAGGCTCCGGAGGAGACGGGCCGGCACCGTGAAACTTAGGCCGAAGAGGACGGCCTTCCCCCGGACACGAGGTGGGCCGAGTGGCCCCTAAGTTCAACCGCGTGGAGGCTCAGGAGGAGACGGGCCGGCGTTCGTGAAAGTCAGGCCGAAGAGGATGGCCTTCCCCCGGACACGAGGTGGGCCGAGTGGCCCCTAAGTTCAACCGCGTGGAGGCTCCGGAGGAGACGGGCCGGCACCGTGAAACTTAGGCCGAAGAGGACGGCCTTCCCCCGGACACGAGGTGGGCCGAGTGGCCCCTAAGTTCAACCGCGTGGAGGCTCCGGAGGAGACGGGCCGGCACCGTGAAACTTAGGCCGAAGAGGACGGCCTTCCCCCGGACACGAGGTGGGCCGCGTGGCCCCTAAGTTCAACCGCGTGGAGGCTCCGGAGGAGACGGGCCGGCGTCCGTGAAAGTCAGGCCGAAGAGGACGGCCTTCCCCCGGACGCGAGGTGGGCCGAGTGGCCCCCAATTTCAACCGCGTGGAGGCTCCGGAGGAGACCGGCCTGCGTTCGTGAAAGTCAGGCCGAAGAGGACGGCCTTCCCCAAGACACGAGGTGGGCCAAGTGGCCCCTAAGTTACACCGCGTGGAGGCTCCGGAGGAGACGGGCCGACGTTCGTGAAAAAGTCAGGCCGAAGAGGACGGCCTTCCCCCGGACGCGAGGTGCGGGGGACCTGCCCCTGGTTAGGTGACCAGGGGTAAGGGCGTGAGGAGGAATTTGCACTAAGTCCAACAGGAGACTGGGGGCCGGCGTTCATGAAAGTTAGGCCGAAGAGGAAAGCCTTTCCCCGCACGCGAGGTGGGCCGAATGGCCCCTAGGTTCAACCGCGTGGAGGCTCCGGAGGAGACGGGCCGGCACCGTGAAACTTAGGCCGAAGAGGACGGCCTTCCCCCGGACACGAGGTGGGCCGAGTGGCCCCTAAGTTACACCGCGCGGAGGCTCCGGAGGAGACGGGCCGACGTTCGTGACAGTCAGGCCGAAGAGGATGGCCTTCCCCCGGACACGAGGTGCGGGGGACCTGCCCCTGGTTAGGTGACCAGGGGTAAGGGCGTGAGGAGGAATTTGCACTAAGTCCAACAGGAGACTTGGGGCCGGCGTTCGTGAAAGTTAGGCCGAAGAGGACAGCCTTCCCCCGGACGCAAGGTGGGCCGAGTGGCCCCTAAGTTCAACCGCGTGGAGGCTCCGGAGGAGACGGGCCGGCGTTCGTGAAAGTCAGGCCGAAGAGGAGAGCCTTCCCCCAGACACGAGGTGGGCCAAGTGGCCCCTAAGTTACACCGCGCGGAGGCTCCGGAGGAGACGGGCCGGAGTCCGTGAAAGTTAGGCCGAAGAGGACGGCCTTCCCCCGGACGCGAGGTGCGGGGGACCTGCCCCTGGTTAGGTGACCAGGAGTAAGGGCGTGAGGAGGAATTTGCACTAAGTCCAACAGGATACTGGGGGCCGGCGTTCGTGAAAGTTAGGCCGAAGAGGACAGCCTTCCCCCGGACGCGAGGTGGGCCGAGTGGCCCCTAAGTTCAACCGCGTGGAGGCTCCGGAGGAGACCGGCCGGCGTTCGTGAAAGTCAGGCCGAAGAGGACGGCCTTCCCCCGGACGCGAGGTGGGCCGAGTGGCCCCTAAGTTCAACCGCGTGGAGGCTCCGGAGGAGACGGGCCGGCACCGTGAAACTTAGGCCGAAGAGGACGGCCTTCCCCCGGACACGAGGTGGGCCGAGTGGCCCCCAAGTTCAACCGCGTGGAGGCTCCGGAGGAGACGGGCCGGCACCGTGAAACTTAGGCCGAAGAGGACGGCCTTCCCCCGGATACGAGATGGGCCGAGTGGCCCCCAAGTTCAACCGCGTGGAGGCTCCGGAGTAGACGGGCCGGCACCGTGAAACTTAGGCCGAAGAGGACGGCCTTCCCCCGGACACGAGGTGGGCCGAGTGGCCCCCAAGTTCAACCGCGTGGAGGCTCCGGAGGAGACGGGCCGGCGTCCGTGAAAGTTAGGCCGAAGAGTACGGCCTTCCCCCGGACGCGAGGTGCGGGGGACCTGCCCCTGGTTAGGTGACCAGGGGTAAGGGCGTGAGGAGGAATTTGCACTAAGTCCAACAGGAGACTGGGGGCCGGCGTTCATGAAAGTTAGGCCGAAGAGGAAAGCCTTTCCCCGGATGCGAGGTGGGCCGAGTGGCCCCTAAGTTCAACCGCGTGGAGGCTCCGGAGGAGACGGGCCGGTGTCCGTGAAAGTTAGGCCGAAGAGGACAGCCTTCCCCCGGACGCGATGTGGGCCGAGTGGCCCCTAAGTTCAACCGCGTGGAGGCTCCGGAGGAGACAGGCCGGCGTTCGTGAAAGTCAGGCCGAAGAGGACGGCCTTCCCCCGGACGCGAGGTGGGCCGTGTGGCCCCTAAGTTCAACCGCATGTAGGCTCCGGAGGAGACGGGCCGGCGTTCGTGAAAGTCAGGCCGAAGAGGATGGCCTTCCCCCGGACACGAGGTGGGCCGAGTGTCCCCCAATTTCAACCGCGTGGAGGCTCCGGAGGAGACGGGCCGGCACCGTGAAACTTAGGCCGAAGAGGACGGCCTTCCCCCGGACACGAGGTGGGCCGAGTGGCCCCTAAGTTCAACCGCGTGGAGGCTCCGGAGGAGACGGGCCGGCGTTCGTGAAAGTCAGGCCGAAGAGGATGGCCTTCCCTCGGACACGAGGTGGGCCGAGTGGCCCCCAAGTTCAACCGCGTGGAGGCTCCGGAGGAGACGGGCCGGCACCGTGAAACATAGGCCGAAGAGGACGGCCTTCCCCCGGACACGAGGTGGGCCGAGTGGCCCCCAAGTTCAACCGCGTGGAGGCTCCGGAGGAGACGGGCCGGCACCGTGAAACTTAGGCCGAAGAGGACGGCCTTCCCCCGGACACGAGGTGGGCCGAGTGGCCCCTAAGTTCAACCGCGTGGAGGCTCCGGAGGAGACGGGCCGGCGTCCGTGAAAGTTAGGCCGAAGAGGACGGCCTTCCCCCGGCGAGAGGTGCGGGGGACCTGCCCCTGGTTAGGTGACCAGGGGTAAGGGCGTGAGGAGGAATTTGCACTAAGTCCAACAGGAGACTGGGGCCCGCGTTCGTGAAAGTTAGGCCGAAGAGGACAGCCTTCCCCCGGACGCGATGTGGGCCGAGTGGCCCCTAAGTTCAACCGCGTGGAGGCTCCGGAGGAGACGGGCCGGCGTCCATGAAAGTTAGGCCGTAGAGGACGGCCTTGCCCCGGACGCGAAGTGCGGGGGACCTGCCCCTGGTTAGGTGACCAGGGGTAAGGGCGTGAGGAGGAATTTGCACTAAGTCCAACAGGAGACTGGGGGCCGGCGTTCGTGAAAATTAGGCCGAAGAGGACAGCCTTCCCCCGGACGCGAGGTGGGCCGAGTGGCCCCGAAGTTAAACTGCGTGGAGGCTCCGGAGGAGACGGGCCGGCACCGTGAAACTTAGGCCGAAGAGGACGGCCTTCCCCCGGACACGAGGTGGGCCGAGTGGCCCCTAAGTTCAACCGCGTGGAGGCTCCGGAGGAGACCGGCCGGCGTTCGTGAAAGTCAGGCCGAAGAGGACGGCCTTCCCCCGTACGCGAGGTGGGCCGAGTGGCCCCTAAGTTCAACCGCATGGAGGCTCCGGAGGAGACGGGCCGGTGTCCGTGAAAGTTAGGCCGAAGAGTACGGCCTTCCCCCGGACGCGAGGTGCGGGGGACCTGCCCCTGGTTAGGTGACCAGGGGTAAGGGCGTGAGGAGGAATTTGCACTAAGTCCAACAAGAGACTGGGGGCCGGCGTTCGTGAAAGTTAGGCCGAAGAGGACTGCCTTCCCCCGGACGCGAGGTGGGCCGAGTGTCCCCTAAGTTCAACCGCGAGGAGGCTCCGGAGGAGACGGGCCGGCGTTCGTGAAAGTCAGGCCGAAGAGAATGGCCTTCCCTCGGACACGAGGTGGGCCGAGTGGCCCCCAAGTTCAACCGCGTGGAGGCTCCGGAGCAGACGGGCCGGCGTCCGTGAAAGTTAGGCCGAAGAGGTCGGCCTTCCCCCGGACGCGAGGTGGGCCGAGTGGCCCCTAAGTTCAACCGCGTGGAGGCTCCGGAGGAGACGGGCCGGCGTTCGTGAAAGTCAGGCCGAAGAGGATGGCCTTCCACAGAACACGAGGTGGGCCGAGTGGCCCCCAAGTTCAACCGTGTGGAGGCTCCGGAGGAGACGGGCTGGCACCGTGAAACTTAGTCCGAAGAGGATGACCTTCCCCCGGACACGAGGTGGGCCGAGTGGCCCCCAAGTTCAATCGCGTGGAGGCTCCGGAGGAGACGGGCCGGCACCGTGAAACTTAGGCCGAAGAGGATGGCCTTCCCCCGGACACGAGATGGGCCGAGTGGCCCCCAAGTTCAACCGCGTGGAGGCTCCGCAGGAGACGGCCCGGCACCGTGAAACTTAGGCCGAAGAGGACGGCCTTCCCCCAGACAGGAGGTGGGCCAAGTGGCCCCTAAGTTACACCGCGTGGAGGCTCCGGAGGAGACGGGCCGGTGTCCGTGAAAGTTAGGCCGAAGAGGACGGCCTTCCCCCGGACGCGAGGTGCGGGGGACCTGCCCCTGGTTAGGTGACCAGGGGTAAGGGCGTGAGGAGGAATTTGCACTAAGTCCAACAGGAGACTGGGGGCCGGCGTTCGTGAAAGTTAGGCCGAAGAGGACAGCCTTCCCCCGGACGCGAGGTGGGCCGAGTGGCCCCTAAGTTCAACCGCGTGGAGGCTCCGGAGGAGACTGGCCGGCTTTCGTGAAAGTCAGGCCGAAGAGGACGGCCTTCCCCCGGACGCGAGGTGGGCCGAGTGGCCCCTAAGTTCAACCGCGTGGAGGCTCCGGAGGAGACGGGCCGGCACCGTGAAACTTTGGCCGAAGAGGACGGCCTTCCCCCGGACACGAGGTGGGCCGAGTGGCCCCTAAGTTCAACCGCGTGGAGGCTCCGGAGGAGACGGGCCGGCGTTCGTGAAAGTCAGGCCGAAGAGGATGGCCTTCCCCCGGACACGAGGTGGGCCGAGTGGCCCCCAAGTTTACCGCGTGGAGGCTCCGGAGGAGACGGGCCGGCGTCCGTGAAAGTTAGGCCGAAGAGTACGGCCGTCCCCCGGACGCGAGGTGCGGGGGACCTGCCCCTGGTTAGGTGACCAGGGGTAAGGGCGTGAGGAGGAATTTGCACTAAGTCCAACAAGAGACTGGGGGCCGGCGTTCGTGAAAGTTAGGCCAAAGAGGACAGCCTTCCCCTGGACGCGAGTTGGGCCGAGTGGCCCCTAAGTTTAACCGCGTGGAGGCTCCGGAGGAGACGGGCCGGCACCGTGAAACTTAGGCCGAAGAGGACGGCCTTCCCCCGGACACGAGGTGGGCCAAGTGGCCCCTAAGTTACACCGCGTGGAGGCTCCGGAGGAGACGGGCCGGCGTCCGTGAAAGTTAGGCCGAAGAGGACGGCCTTCCCCCGGACGCGAGGTGGGCCGAGTGGCCCCTAAGTTACACCGCGTGGAGGCTCCGGAGGAGACGGGCCAGCGTCCGTGAAAGTTAGGCCGAAGAGTACGGCCTTCCCCCGGACGCAAGGTGTGGGGGACCTGCCCCTGGTTAGGTGACCAGGGGTAAGGGCGTGAGGAGGAATTTGCACTCAGTCCAACAGGAGACTGGGGGCCGGCGTTCGTGAAAGTTAGGCCGAAGAGGACAGCCTTCCCCCGGACGCGAGGTGGGCCGAGTGGCCCCTAAGTTCAACCGCGTGGAGGCTCCGGAGGAGACCGGCCGGCGTTCGTGAAAGTCAGGCCGAAGAGGATGGCCTTCCACCGGACACGAGGTGGGCTGAGTGGCCCCCAAGTTCAACCGCGTGGAGGCTCCGGAGGAGACGGGCCGGCACCGTGAAACTTAGGCCCAAGAGGACGGCCTTCCCCCGGACACGAGGTGGGCCGAGTGGCCCCCAAGTTCAACCGCGTGGAGGCTCCGGAGGAGACGGACCGGCACCGTGAAACTTAGGCCGAAGAGGACGGCCTTCCCCTGGACACGAGGTGGGCCGAGTGGCCCCTAAGTTCAACCGCGTGGAGGCTCCGGAGGAGACGGGCCGGCGTTCGTGAAAGTCAGGCCGAAGAGGATGGCCTTCCACCGGACACGAGGTGGGCCGAGTGGCCCCCAAGTTCAAACGCGTGGAGGCTCCGGAGGAGACGGGCTGGCACCGTGAAACTTAGTCCGAAGAGGATGGCCTTCCCCCGGACGCGAGGTGGGCCGAGTGGCCCCTAAGTTCAACCGCGTGGAGGCTCCGGAGGAGACGGGCCGGCTCCGTGAAACTATGGCCGAAGAGGACGGCCTTCCCCCGGACACGAGATGGGCCGAGTGGCCCCCAAGTTCAACCGCGTGGAGGCTCCGGAGGAGACGGGCCGGCACCGTGAAACTTAGGCCCAAGAGGATGGCCTTCCCCCGGACGCGAGGTGGGCCGAGTGGCCCCTAAGTTCAACCGCGTGGAGGCTCCGGAGGAGACCGGCCGGCGTTCGTGAAAGTTAGGCCGAAGAGGACGGCCTTCCCCCGGACACGAGGTGGGCCGAGTGGCCCCCAAGTTCAACCGCGTGGAGGCTCCGGAGGAGACGGGCCGGCACCGTGAAACTTAGGCCCAAGAGGACGGCCTTCCCCCGGACACGAGGTGGGCCGAGTGGCCCCTAAGTTCAACCGCGTGGAGGCTCCGGAGGAGACCGGCCGGCGTTCGTGAAAGTTAGGCCGAAGAGGACGGCCTTCCCCCGGACACGAGGTGGTCAGAGTGGCCCCCAAGTTCAACCGCGTTGAGGCTCCGGAAGAGACGGGCCGGCTCCGTGAAACTATGGCCGAAGAGGACGACCTTCCCCCAGACACGAGATGGGCCGAGTGGCCCCCAAGTTCAACCGCGTGGAGGCTCCGGAGGAGACGGGCCGGCACCGTGAAACTTAGGCCGAAGAGGACGGCCTTCCCCCGGACACGAGGTGGGCCAAGTGGCCCCTAAGTTACACCGCGTGGAGGCTCCGGAGGAGACGGGCCGGCGTCCGTGAAAGTTAGGCCGAAGAGGTCGGCCTTCCCCCGGACGCGAGGTGGGCCGAGTGGCCCCTAAGTTCAACCGCGTGGAGGCTCCGGAGGAGACGGGCCGGCGTTCGTGAAAGTCAGGCCGAAGAGGATGGCCTTCCACCGGACACGAGGTGGACCGAGTGGCCCCCAAGTTCAACCGTGTGGAGGCTCCGGAGGAGACGGGCTGGCACCGTGAAACTTAGTCCGAAGAGGATGGCCTTCCCCCGGACACGAGGTGGGCCGAGTGGCCCCCAAGTTCAACCGCGTGGAGGCTCCGGAGGAGACGGACCGGCACCGTGAAACTTAGGCCGAAGAGGACGGCCTTCCCCTGGACACGAGGTGGGCCGAGTGGCCCCTAAGTTCAACCGCGTGGAGGCTCCGGAGGAGACGGGCCGGCGTTCGTGAAAGTCAGGCCGAAGAGGATGGCCTTCCACCGGACACGAGGTGGGCCGAGTGGCCCCCAAGTTCAAACGCGTGGAGGCTCCGGAGGAGACGGGCTGGCACCGTGAAACTTAGTCCGAAGAGGATGGCCTTCCCCCGGACGCGAGGTGGGCCGAGTGGCCCCTAAGTTCAACCGCGTGGAGGCTCCGGAGGAGACGGGCCGGCTCCGTGAAACTATGGCCGAAGAGGACGGCCTTCCCCCGGACACGAGATGGGCCGAGTGGCCCCCAAGTTCAACCGCGTGGAGGCTCCGGAGGAGACGGGCCGGCACCGTGAAACTTAGGCCCAAGAGGACGGCCTTCCCCCGGACACGAGGTGGGTCGAGTGGCCCCTAAGTTCAACCGCGTGGAGGCTCCGGAGGAGACGGGCCGGCGTCCATGAAAGTTAGGCCGTAGAGGACGGCCTTGCCCCGGACGCGAAGTGCGGGGGACCTGTCCCTGGTTAGGTGACCAGGGGTAAGGGCGTGAGGAGGAATTTGCACTAAGTCCAACAGGAGACTGGGGGCCGGCGTTCGTGAAAATTAGGCCGAAGAGGACAGCCTTCCCCCGGACGCGAGGTGGGCCGAGTGGCCCCGAAGTTAAACTGCGTGGAGGCTCCGGAGGAGACGGGCCGGCACCGTGAAACTTAGGCCGAAGAGGACGGCCTTCCCCCGGACACGAGGTGGGCCGAGTGGCCCCTAAGTTCAACCGCGTGGAGGCTCCGGAGGAGACGGGCCGGTGTCCGTGAAAGTTAGGCCGAAGAGGACGGCCTTCCCCCGTACGCGAGGTGGGCCGAGTGGCCCCTAAGTTCAACCGCATGGAGGCTCCGGAGGAGACGGGCCGGTGTCCGTGAAAGTTAGGCCGAAGAGGACAGCCTTCCCCCGGACGCGATGTGGGCCGAGTGGCCCCTAAGTTCAACCGCGTGAAGGCTCCGGAGGAGACGGGCCGGCGTTCGTGAAAGTCAGGCCGAAGAGGACGGCCTTCCCCCGGACGCGAGGTGGGCCGTGTGGCCCCTAAGTTCAACCGCATGTAGGCTCCGGAGGAGACGGGCCGGCGTTCGTGAAAGTCAGGCCGAAGAGGATGGCCTTCCCCCGGACACAAGGTGGGCCGAGTGTCCCCCAATTTCAACCGCGTGGAGGCTCCGGAGTAGACGGGCCGGCACCGTGAAACTTAGGCCGAAGAGGACGGCCTTCCCCCGGACACGAGGTGGGCCGAGTGGCCCCTAAGTTCAACCGCGTGGAGGCTCCGGAGGAGACGGGCCGGCGTTCGTGAAAGTCAGGCCGAAGAGGATGGCCTTCCCTCGGACACGAGGTGGGCCGAGTGGCCCCTAAGTTCAACCGCGTGGAGGCTCCGGAGGAGACGGGCCGGCACCGTGAAACTTAGGCCGAAGATGACGGCCTTCCCCCGGACACGAGGTGGGCCGAGTGGCCCCCAAG
Source organism: Idiotropiscis lumnitzeri (assembly GCF_059441095.1). Classification (NCBI taxonomy): domain Eukaryota; kingdom Metazoa; phylum Chordata; class Actinopteri; order Syngnathiformes; family Syngnathidae; genus Idiotropiscis; species Idiotropiscis lumnitzeri. The sequence continues at coordinate 351,947 of NW_028283696.1, forward strand.
TTCAACCGCGTGGAGGCGCCGGAGGAGTCGGGCCGGCACCGTGAAACTTAGGCCAAAGAGGACGGCCTTCCCCCGGACACGAGGTGGGCCGAGTGGCCCCTAAGTTCAACCGCGTGGAGGCTCCGGAGGAGACGGGCCGGCGTCCGTGAAAGTTTGGCCGAAGAGTACGGCCTTCCCCCGGACGCGAGGTGCGGGGGACCTGCCCCTGGTTAGGTGACCAGGGGTAAGGGCGTGAGGAGGAATTTGCACTAAGTCCAACAAGAGACTGGGGGCCGGCGTTCGTGACAGTTAGGCCGAAGAGGACTGCCTTCCCCCGGACGCGAGGTGGGCCGAATGTCCCCTAAGTTCAACCGCGAGGAGGCTCCGGAGGAGACGGGCCGGCGTTCGTGAAAGTCAGGCCGAAGAGAATGGCCTTCCCTCGGACACGAGGTGGGCCGAGTGGCCCCCAAGTTCAACCGCGTGGAGGCTCCGGAGGAGACGGGCCGGCGTCCGTGAAAGTTAGGCCGAAGAGGTCGGCCTTCCCCCGGACGCGAGGTGGGCCGAGTGGCCCCTAAGTTCAACCGCGTGGAGGCTCCGGAGGAGACGGGCCGGCGTTCGTGAAAGTCAGGCCGAAGAGGATGGCCTTCCACAGAACACGAGGTGGGCCGAGTGGCCCCCAAGTTCAACCGTGTGGAGGCTCCGGAGGAGACGGGCTGGCACCGTGAAACTTAGTCCGAAGAGGATGACCTTCCCCCGGACACGAGGTGGGCCGAGTGGCCCCCAAGTTCAACCGCGTGGAGGCTCCGGAGGAGACGGGCCGGCACCGTGAAACTTAGGCCGAAGAGGATGGCCTTCCCCCGGACACGAGATGGGCCGAGTGGCCCCCAAGTTCAACCGCGTGGAGGCTCCGGAGGAGACGGCCCGGCACCGTGAAACTTAGGCCGAAGAGGACGGCCTTCCCCCAGACAGGAGGTGGGCCAAGTGGCCCCTAAGTTACACCGCGTGGAGGCTCCGGAGGAGACGGGCCGGTGTCCGTGAAAGTTAGGCCGAAGAGGACGGCCTTCCCCCGGACGCGAGGTGCGGGGGACCTGCCCCTGGTGAGGTGACCAGGGGTAAGGGCGTGAGGAGGAATTTGCACTAAGTCCAACAGGAGACTGGGGGCCGGCGTTCGTGAAAGTTAGGCCGAAGAGGACAGCCTTCCCCCGGACGCGATGTGGGCCGAGTGGCCCCTAAGTTCAACCGCGTGGAGGCTCCGGAGGAGACGGGCCGGCGTCCGTGAAAGTCAGGCCGAAGAGGACGGCCTTCCCCCGGACGCGAGGTGGGCCGAGTGGCCCCCAATTTCAACCGCGTGGAGGCTCCGGAGGAGACGGGCCGGCGTTCGTGAAAGTCAGGCCGAAGAGGACGGCCTTCCCCCAGACACGAGGTGGGCCAAGTGGCCCCTAAGTTACACCGCGTGGAGGCTCCGGAGGAGACGGGCCGGCGTCCGTGAAAGTTAGGCCGAAGAGGACGGCCTTCCCCCGGACGCGAGGTGCGGGGGACCTGACCCTGGTTAGGTGACCAGGGGTAAGGGCGTGAGGAGGAATTTGCACTAAGTCCAACAGGAGACTGGGGGCCGGCGTTCGTGAAAGTTAGGCCGAAGAGGACAGCCTTCCCCCGGACGCGAGGTGGGGCGAGTGGCCCCTAAGTTCAACCGCGTGGAGGCTCCGGAGGAGACCGGCCGGCTTTCGTGAAAGTCAGGCCGAACAGGACGGCCTTCCCCCGGACGCGAGGTGGGCCGAGTGGCCCCTAAGTTCAACCGCGTGGAGGCTCCGGAGGAGACGGGCCGGCACCGTGAAACTTTGGCCGAAGAGGACGGCCTTCCCCCGGACACGAGGTGGGCCGAGTGGCCCCTAAGTTCAACCGCGTGGAGGCTCCGGAGGAGACGGGCCGGCGTCCGTGAAAGTTAGGCCGAAGAGTACGGCCGTCCCCCGGACGCGAGGTGCGGGGGACCTGCCCCTGGTTAGGTGACCAGGGGTAAGGGCGTGAGGAGGAATTTGCACTAAGTCCAACAAGAGACTGGGGGCCGGCGTTCGTGAATGTTAGGCCAAAGAGGACAGCCTTCCCCTGGACGCGAGTTGGGCCGAGTGGCTCCTAAGTTAAACCGCGTGGAGGCTCCGTAGGAGACGGGCCGGCACCGTGAAACTTAGGCCGAAGAGGACGGCCTTCCCCCGGACACGAGGTGGGCCAAGTGGCCCTTAAGTTACACCGCGTGGAGGCTCCGGAGGAGACGGGCCGGCGTCCGTGAAAGTTAGGCCGAAGAGGACGGCCTTCCCCCGGACGCGAGGTGGGCCGAGTGGCCCCTAAGTTCAACCGCGGGGAGGCTCCGGAGGAGACGGGCCAGCGTCCGTGAAAGTTAGGCCGAAGAGTACGGCCTTCCCCCGGAAGCAAGGTGTGGGGGACCTGCCCCTGGTTAGGTGACCAGGGGTAAGGGCGTGAGGAGGAATTTGCACTCAGTCCAACAGGAGACTGGGGGCCGGCGTTCGTGAAAGTTAGGCCGAAGAGGACAGCCTTCCCCCGGACGCGAGGTGGGCCGAGTGGCCCCTAAGTTCAACCGCGTGGAGGCTCCGGAGGAGACCGGCCGGCGTTCGTGAAAGTTAGGCCGAAGAGGACGGCCTTCCCCCGGACACGAGGTGGGCAGAGTGGCCCCCAAGTTCAACCGCGTTGAGGCTCCGGAGGAGACGGGCCGGCTCCGTGAAACTATGGCCGAAGAGGACGACCTTCCCCCAGACACGAGATGGGCCGAGTGGCCCCCAAGTTCAACCGCGTGGAGGCTCCGGAGGAGACGGGCCGGCGTCCGTGAAAGTCAGGCCGAAGAGGACGGCCGTCCCCCGGACGCGAGGTGGGCCGAGTGGCCCCCAATTTCAACCGCGTGGAGGCTCCGAAGGAGACGGGCCGGCGTTCGTGAAAGTCAGGCCGAAGAGGACGGCCTTCCCCCAGACACGAGGTGGGCCAAGTGGCCCCTAAGTTACACCGCGTGGAGGCTCCGGAGGAGACGGGCCGGCGTCCGTGAAAGTTAGGCCGAAGAGGACGGCCTTCCCCCGGACACGAGGTGGGCCGAGTGGCCCCCAATTTCAACCGCGTGGAGGCTCCGGAGGAGACGGGCCGACGTTCGTGAAAAAGTCAGGCCGAAGAGGACGGCCTTCCCCCGGACGCGAGGTGCGGGGGACCTGCCCCTGGTTAGGTGACCAGGGGTAAGGGCGTGAGGAGGAATTTGCACTAAGTCCAACAGGAGACTGGGGGCCGGCGTTCGTGAAAGTTAGGCCGAAGAGGACAGCCTTCCCCCGGACGCGATGTGGGCCGAGTGGCCCCTAAGTTCAACCGCGTGGAGGCTCCGGAGGAGACCGGCCGGCGTTCGTGAAAGTTAGGCCGAAGAGGACGGCCTTGCCCCGGACGCGAAGTGCGGGGGACCTGCCCCTGGTTAAGTGACCAGGGGTAAGGGCGTGAGGAGGAATTTGCACTAAGTCCAACAGGAGACTGGGGGCCGGCGTTCGTGAAAGTTAGGCCGAAGAGGACAGCCTTCCCCCGGACGCGAGGTGGGCCGAGTGGCCCCTAAGTTAAACTGCGTGGAGGCTCCGGAGGAGACGGGCCGGCACCGTGAAACTTAGGCCGAAGAGGACGGCCTTCACCCGGACACGAGGTGGGCCGAGTGGCCCCTAAGTTCAACCGCGTGGAGGCTCCGGAGGAGACGGGCCGGCGTGAATGAAAGTAAGGCCGTAGAGGACGGCCTTGCCCCGGACGCGAAGTGCGGGGGACCTGCCCCTGGTTAGGTGACCAGGGGTAAGGGCGTGAGGAGGAATTTGCACTAAGTCCAACAGGAGATTGGGGGCCGGCGTTCGTGAAAGTTAGGCCGAAGAGGACAGCCTTCCCCCGGACGCGAGGTGGGCCGAGTGGCCCCTAAGTTAAACTGCGTGGAGGCTCCGGAGGAGACGGGCCGGCACCGTGAAACTTAGGCCGAAGAGGACGGCCTTCCCCCGGACACGAGGTGGGCCGAGTGGCCCCTAAGTTCAACCGCGTGGAGGCTCCGGAGGAGACCGGCCGGCGTTCGTGAAAGTCAGGCCGAAGAGGACGGCCTTCCCCCGGACGCGAGGTGGGCCGAGTGGCCCCTAAGTTCAACCGCGTGGAGGCTCCGGAGGAGACGGGCCGGCACCGTGAAACTTAGGCCGAAGAGGACGGCCTTCCCCCGGACACGAGGTGGGCCGAGTGGCCCCTAAGTTCAACCGCGTGGAGGCTCAGGAGGAGACGGGCCGGCGTTCGTGAAAGTCAGGCCGACGAGGATGGCCTTCCCCCGGACACGAGGTGGGCCGAGTGGCCCCTAAGTTCAACCGCGTGGAGGCTCCGGAGGAGACGGGCCGGCGTCCGTGAAAGTCAGGCCGAAGAGGACGGCCTTCCCCCGGACGCGAGGTGGGCCGAGTGGCCCCCAATTTCAACCGCGTGGAGGCTCCGGAGGAGACGGGCCGGCGTTCGTGAAAGTCAGGCCGAAGAGGACGGCCTTCCCCCAGACACGAGGTGGGCCAAGTGGCCCCTAAGTTACACCGCGTGGAGGCTCCGGAGGAGACGGGCCGGCGTCCGTGAAAGTTAGGCCGAAGAGGACGGCCTTCCCCCGGACGCGAGGTGCGGGGGACCTGACCCTGGTTAGGTGACCAGGGGTAAGGGCGTGAGGAGGAATTTGCACTAAGTCCAACAGGAGACTGGGGGCCGGCGTTCGTGAAAGTTAGGCCGAAGAGGACAGCCTTCCCCCGGACGCGAGGTGGGCCGAGTGGCCCCTAAGTTCAACCGCGTGGAGGCTCCGGAGGAGACCGGCCGGCGTTCGTGAAAGTCAGGCCGAAGAGGACGGCCTTCCCCCGGACGCGAGGTGGGCCGAGTGGCCCCTAAGTTCAACCGCGTGGAGGCTCCGGAGGAGACGGGCCGGCACCGTGAAACTTAGGCCGAAGAGGACGACCTTCCCCCGGACACGAGGTGGGCCGAGTGGCCCCCAAGTTCAACCGCGTGGAGGCTCCGGAGGAGACCGGCCGGCGTTCGTGAAAGTCAGGCCGAAGAGGACGGCCTTCCCCCGGACGCGAGGTGGGCCGAGTGGCCCCTAAGTTCAACCGCGTGGAGGCTCCGGAGGAGACGGGCCGGCACCGTGAAACTTAGGCCGAAGAGGACGGCCTTCCCCCGGACGCGAGGTGCGGGGGACCTGCCCCTGGTTAGGTGACCAGGGGTAAGGGCGTGAGGAGGAATTTGCACTAAGTCCAACAGGAGACTTGGGGCCGGCGTTCGTGAAAGTTAGGCCGAAGAGGACAGCCTTCCCCCGGACGCAAGGTGGGCCGAGTGGCCCCTAAGTTCAACCGCGTGGAGGCTCCGGAGGAGACGGGCCGGCGTTCGTGAAAGTCAGGCCGAAGAGGAGAGCCTTCCCCCAGACACGAGGTGGGCCAAGTGGCCCCTAAGTTACACCGCGCGGAGGCTCCGGAGGAGACGGGCCGGAGTCCGTGAAAGTTAGGCCGAAGAGGACGGCCTTCCCCCGGACGCGAGGTGCGGGGGACCTGCCCCTGGTTAGGTGACCAGGAGTAAGGGCGTGAGGAGGAATTTGCACTAAGTCCAACAGGAGACTGGGGGCCGGCGTTCGTGAAAGTTAGGCCGAAGAGGTCAGCCTTCCCCCGGACGCGAGGTGGGCCGAGTGGCCCCTAAGTTCAACCGCGTGGAGGCTCCGGAGGAGACCGGCCGGCGTTCGTGAAAGTCAGGCCGAAGAGGACGGCCTTCCCCCGGACGCGAGGTGGGCCGAGTGGCCCCTAAGTTCAACCGCGTGGAGGCTCCGGAGGAGACGGGCCGGCACCGTGAAACTTAGGCCGAAGAGGACGGCCTTCCCCCGGACACGAGGTGGGCCGAGTGGCCCCCAAGTTCAACCGCGTGGAGGCTCCGGAGGAGACGGGCCGTCACCGTGAAACTTAGGCCGAAGAGGACGGCCTTCCCCCGGATACGAGATGGGCCGAGTGGCCCCCAAGTTCAACCGCGTGGAGGCTCCGGAGTAGACGGGCCGGCACCGTGAAACTTAGGCCGAAGAGGACGGCCTTCCCCCGGACACGAGGTGGGCCGAGTGGCCCCCAAGTTCAACCGCGTGGAGGCTCCGGAGGAGACGGGCCGGCGTCCGTGAAAGTTAGGCCGAAGAGTACGGCCTTCCCCCAGACACGAGGTGGGCCAAGTGGCCCCTAAGTTACACCGCGTGGAGGCTCCGGAGGAGACGGGCCGGCGTCCGTGAAAGTTAGGCCGAAGAGGACGGCCTTCCCCCGGACACGAGGTGGGCCGAGTGGCCCCCAATTTCAACCGCGTGGAGGCTCCGGAGGAGACGGGCCGACGTTCGTGAAAAAGTCAGGCCGAAGAGGACGGCCTTCCCCCGGACGCGAGGTGCGGGGGACCTGCCCCTGGTTAGGTGACCAGGGGTAAGGGCGTGAGGAGGAATTTGCACTAAGTCCAACAGGAGACCGGGGGCCGGCGTTCGTGAAAGTTAGGCCGAAGAGGACAGCCTTCCCCCGGACGCGATGTGGGCCGAGTGGCCCCTAAGTTCAACCGCGTGGAGGCTCCGGAGGAGACCGGCCGGCGTTCGTGAAAGTTAGGCCGAAGAGGACGGCCTTGCCCCGGACGCGAAGTGCGGGGGACCTGCCCCTGGTTAAGTGACCAGGGGTAAGGGCGTGAGGAGGAATTTGCACTAAGTCCAACAGGAGACTGGGGGCCGGCGTTCGTGAAAGTTAGGCCGAAGAGGACAGCCTTCCCCCGGACGCGAGGTGGGCCGAGTGGCCCCTAAGTTAAACTGCGTGGAGGCTCCGGAGGAGACGGGCCGGCACCGTGAAACTTAGGCCGAAGAGGACGGCCTTCACCCGGACACGAGGTGGGCCGAGTGGCCCCTAAGTTCAACCGCGTGGAGGCTCCGGAGGAGACGGGCCGGCGTGAATGAAAGTAAGGCCGTAGAGGACGGCCTTGCCCCGGACGCGAAGTGCGGGGGACCTGCCCCTGGTTAGGTGACCAGGGGTAAGGGCGTGAGGAGGAATTTGCACTAAGTCCAACAGGAGATTGGGGGCCGGCGTTCGTGAAAGTTAGGCCGAAGAGGACAGCCTTCCCCCGGACGCGAGGTGGGCCGAGTGGCCCCTAAGTTAAACTGCGTGGAGGCTCCGGAGGAGACGGGCCGGCACCGTGAAACTTAGGCCGAAGAGGACGGCCTTCCCCCGGACACGAGGTGGGCCGAGTGGCCCCTAAGTTCAACCGCGTGGAGGCTCCGGAGGAGACCGGCCGGCGTTCGTGAAAGTCAGGCCGAAGAGGACGGCCTTCCCCCGGACGCGAGGTGGGCCGAGTGGCCCCTAAGTTCAACCGCGTGGAGGCTCCGGAGGAGACGGGCCGGCACCGTGAAACTTAGGCCGAAGAGGACGGCCTTCCCCCGGACACGAGGTGGGCCGAGTGGCCCCTAAGTTCAACCGCGTGGAGGCTCAGGAGGAGACGGGCCGGCGTTCGTGAAAGTCAGGCCGACGAGGATGGCCTTCCCCCGGACACGAGGTGGGCCGAGTGGCCCCTAAGTTCAACCGCGTGGAGGCTCCGGAGGAGACGGGCCGGCGTCCGTGAAAGTCAGGCCGAAGAGGACGGCCTTCCCCCGGACGCGAGGTGGGCCGAGTGGCCCCCAATTTCAACCGCGTGGAGGCTCCGGAGGAGACGGGCCGGCGTTCGTGAAAGTCAGGCCGAAGAGGACGGCCTTCCCCCAGACACGAGGTGGGCCAAGTGGCCCCTAAGTTACACCGCGTGGAGGCTCCGGAGGAGACGGGCCGGCGTCCGTGAAAGTTAGGCCGAAGAGGACGGCCTTCCCCCGGACGCGAGGTGCGGGGGACCTGACCCTGGTTAGGTGACCAGGGGTAAGGGCGTGAGGAGGAATTTGCACTAAGTCCAACAGGAGACTGGGGGCCGGCGTTCGTGAAAGTTAGGCCGAAGAGGACAGCCTTCCCCCGGACGCGAGGTGGGCCGAGTGGCCCCTAAGTTCAACCGCGTGGAGGCTCCGGAGGAGACCGGCCGGCGTTCGTGAAAGTCAGGCCGAAGAGGACGGCCTTCCCCCGGACGCGAGGTGGGCCGAGTGGCCCCTAAGTTCAACCGCGTGGAGGCTCCGGAGGAGACGGGCCGGCACCGTGAAACTTAGGCCGAAGAGGACGACCTTCCCCCGGACACGAGGTGGGCCGAGTGGCCCCCAAGTTCAACCGCGTGGAGGCTCCGGAGGAGACCGGCCGGCGTTCGTGAAAGTCAGGCCGAAGAGGACGGCCTTCCCCCGGACGCGAGGTGGGCCGAGTGGCCCCTAAGTTCAACCGCGTGGAGGCTCCGGAGGAGACGGGCCGGCACCGTGAAACTTAGGCCGAAGAGGACGGCCTTCCCCCGGACGCGAGGTGCGGGGGACCTGCCCCTGGTTAGGTGACCAGGGGTAAGGGCGTGAGGAGGAATTTGCACTAAGTCCAACAGGAGACTTGGGGCCGGCGTTCGTGAAAGTTAGGCCGAAGAGGACAGCCTTCCCCCGGACGCAAGGTGGGCCGAGTGGCCCCTAAGTTCAACCGCGTGGAGGCTCCGGAGGAGACGGGCCGGCGTTCGTGAAAGTCAGGCCGAAGAGGAGAGCCTTCCCCCAGACACGAGGTGGGCCAAGTGGCCCCTAAGTTACACCGCGCGGAGGCTCCGGAGGAGACGGGCCGGAGTCCGTGAAAGTTAGGCCGAAGAGGACGGCCTTCCCCCGGACGCGAGGTGCGGGGGACCTGCCCCTGGTTAGGTGACCAGGAGTAAGGGCGTGAGGAGGAATTTGCACTAAGTCCAACAGGAGACTGGGGGCCGGCGTTCGTGAAAGTTAGGCCGAAGAGGTCAGCCTTCCCCCGGACGCGAGGTGGGCCGAGTGGCCCCTAAGTTCAACCGCGTGGAGGCTCCGGAGGAGACCGGCCGGCGTTCGTGAAAGTCAGGCCGAAGAGGACGGCCTTCCCCCGGACGCGAGGTGGGCCGAGTGGCCCCTAAGTTCAACCGCGTGGAGGCTCCGGAGGAGACGGGCCGGCACCGTGAAACTTAGGCCGAAGAGGACGGCCTTCCCCCGGACACGAGGTGGGCCGAGTGGCCCCCAAGTTCAACCGCGTGGAGGCTCCGGAGGAGACGGGCCGTCACCGTGAAACTTAGGCCGAAGAGGACGGCCTTCCCCCGGATACGAGATGGGCCGAGTGGCCCCCAAGTTCAACCGCGTGGAGGCTCCGGAGTAGACGGGCCGGCACCGTGAAACTTAGGCCGAAGAGGACGGCCTTCCCCCGGACACGAGGTGGGCCGAGTGGCCCCCAAGTTCAACCGCGTGGAGGCTCCGGAGGAGACGGGCCGGCGTCCGTGAAAGTTAGGCCGAAGAGTACGGCCTTCCCCCGGACGCGAGGTGCGGGGGACCTGCCCCTGGTTAGGTGACCAGGGGTAAGGGCGTGAGGAGGAATTTGCACTAAGTCCAACAGGAGACTGGGGGCCGGCGTTCGTGAAAGTTAGGCCGAAGAGGAAAGCCTTTCCCCGGATGCGAGGTGGGCCGAGTGGCCCCTAAGTTCAACCGCGTGGAGGCTCCGGAGGAGACGGGCCGGTGTCCGTGAAAGTTAGGCCGAAGAGGACAGCCTTCCCCCGGACGCGATGTGGGCCGAGTGGCCCCTAAGTTCAACCGCGTGGAGGCTCCGGAGGAGACAGGCCGGCGTTCGTGAAAGTCAGGCCGAAGAGGACGGCCTTCCCCCGGACGCGAGGTGGGCCGTGTGGCCCCTAAGTTCAACCGCATGTAGGCTCCGGAGGAGACGGGCCGGCGTTCGTGAAAGTCAGGCCGAAGAGGATGGCCTTCCCCCGGACACGAGGTGGGCCGAGTGTCCCCCAATTTCAACCGCGTGGAGGCTCCGGAGGAGACGGGCCGGCACCGTGAAACTTAGGCCGAAGAGGACGGCCTTCCCCCGGACACGAGGTGGGCCGAGTGGCCCCTAAGTTCAACCGCGTGGAGGCTCCGGAGGAGACGGGCCGGCGTTCGTGAAAGTCAGGCCGAAGAGGATGGCCTTCCCTCGGACACGAGGTGGGCCGAGTGGCCCCCAAGTTCAACCGCGTGGAGGCTCCGGAGGAGACGGGCCGGCACCGTGAAACATAGGCAGAAGAGGACGGCCTTCCCCCGGACACGAGGTGGGCCGAGTGGCCCCCAAGTTCAACCGCGTGGAGGCTCCGGAGGAGACGGGCCGGCACCGTGAAACTTAGGCCGAAGAGGACGGCCTTCCCCCGGACACGAGGTGGGCCGAGTGGCCCCTAAGTTCAACCGCGTGGAGGCTCCGGAGGAGACGGGCCGGCGTCCGTGAAAGTTAGGCCGAAGAGGACGGCCTTACCCCGGCGAGAGGTGCGGGGGACCTGCCCCTGGTTAGGTGACCAGGGGTAAGGGCGTGAGGAGGAATTTGCACAAAGTCCAACAGGAGACTGGGGGCCGGCGTTCGTGAAAGTTAGGCCGAAGAGGACAGCCTTCCCCCGGACGCGATGTGGGCCGAGTGGCCCCTAAGTTCAACCGCGTGGAAGCTCCGGAGGAGACGGGCCGGCGTTCGTGAAAGTCAGGCCGAAGAGGACGGCCTTCCCCCGGACGCGAGGTGGGCCGAGTGGCCCCTAAGTTCAACCGCGTGGAGGCTCCGGAGGAGACGGGCCGGCACCGTGAAACTTTGGCCGAAGAGGACGGCCTTCCCCCAGACACGAGGTGGGCCAAGTGGCCCCTAAGTTACACCGCGTGGAGGCTCCGGAGGAGACGGGCCGGCGTCCGTGAAAGTTAGGCCGAAGAGGACGGCCTTCCCCCGGACGCGAGGTGCGGGGGACCTGACCCTGGTTAGGTGACCAGGGGTAAGGGCGTGAGGAGGAATTTGCACTAAGTCCAACAGGAGACTGGGGGCCGGCGTTCGTGAAAGTTAGGCCGAAGAGGACAGCCTTCCCCCGGACGCGAGGTGGGCCGAGTGGCCCCTAAGTTCAACCGCGTGGAGGCTCCGGAGGAGACCGGCCGGCGTTCGTGAAAGTCAGGCCGAAGAGGACGGCCTTCCCCCGGACGCGAGGTGGGCCGAGTGGCCCCTAAGTTCAACCGCGTGGAGGCTCCGGAGGAGACGGGCCGGCACCGTGAAACTTAGGCCGAAGAGGACGGCCTTCCCCCGGACACGAGGTGGGCCGAGTGGCCCCCAAGTTCAACCGCGTGGAGGCTCCGGAGGAGACCGGCCGGCGTTCGTGAAAGTCAGGCCGAAGAGGACGGCCTTCCCCCGGACGCGAGGTGGGCCGAGTGGCCCCTAAGTTCAACCGCGTGGAGGCTCCGGAGGAGACGGGCCGGCACCGTGAAACTTAGGCCGAAGAGGACGGCCTTCCCCCGGACGCGAGGTGCGGGGGACCTGCCCCTGGTTAGGTGACCAGGGGTAAGGGCGTGAGGAGGAATTTGCACTAAGTCCAACAGGAGACTTGGGGCCGGCGTTCGTGAAAGTTAGGCCGAAGAGGACAGCCTTCCCCCGGACGCAAGGTGGGCCGAGTGGCCCCTAAGTTCAACCGCGTGGAGGCTCCGGAGGAGACGGGCCGGCGTTCGTGAAAGTCAGGCCGAAGAGGAGAGCCTTCCCCCAGACACGAGGTGGGCCAAGTGGCCCCTAAGTTACACCGCGCGGAGGCTCCGGAGGAGACGGGCCGGAGTCCGTGAAAGTTAGGCCGAAGAGGACGGCCTTCCCCCGGACGCGAGGTGCGGGGGACCTGCCCCTGGTTAGGTGACCAGGAGTAAGGGCGTGAGGAGGAATTTGCACTAAGTCCAACAGGAGACTGGGGGCCGGCGTTCGTGAAAGTTAGGCCGAAGAGGTCAGCCTTCCCCCGGACGCGAGGTGGGCCGAATGGCCCCTAAGTTCAACCGCGTGGAGGCTCCGGAGGAGACCGGCCGGCGTTCGTGAAAGTCAGGCCGAAGAGGACGGCCTTCCCCCGGACGCGAGGTGGGCCGAGTGGCCCCTAAGTTCAACCGCGTGGAGGCTCCGGAGGAGACGGGCCGGCACCGTGAAACTTAGGCCGAAGAGGACGGCCTTCCCCCGGACACGAGGTGGGCCGAGTGGCCCCCAAGTTCAACCGCGTGGAGGCTCCGGAGGAGACGGGCCGGCACCGTGAAACTTAGGCCGAAGAGGACGGCCTTCCCCCGGATACGAGATGGGCCGAGTGGCCCCCAAGTTCAACCGCGTGGAGGCTCCGGAGTAGACGGGCCGGCACCGTGAAACTTAGGCCGAAGAGGACGGCCTTCCCCTGGACACGAGGTGGGCCGAGTGGCCCCCAAGTTCAACCGCGTGGAGGCTCCGGAGGAGACGGGCCGGCGTCCGTGAAAGTTAGGCCGAAGAGTACGGCCTTCCCCCGGACGCGAGGTGCGGGGGACCTGCCCCTGGTTAGGTGACCAGGGGTAAGGGCGTGAGGAGGAATTTGCACTAAGTCCAACAGGAGACTGGGGGCCGGCGTTCGTGAAAGTTAGGCCGAAGAGGAAAGCCTTTCCCTGGATGCGAGGTGGGCCGAGTGGCCCCTAAGTTCAACCGCGTGGAGGCTCCGGAGGAGACGGGCCGGTGTCCGTGAAAGTTAGGCCGAAGAGGACAGCCTTCCCCCGGACGCGATGTGGGCCGAGTGGCCCCTAAGTTCAACCGCGTGGAGGCTCCGGAGGAGACAGGCCGGCGTTCGTGAAAGTCAGGCCGAAGAGGACGGCCTTCCCCCGGACGCGAGGTGGGCCGTGTGGCCCCTAAGTTCAACCGCATGTAGGCTCCGGAGGAGACGGGCCGGCGTTCGTGAAAGTCAGGCCGAAGAGGATGGCCTTCCCCCGGACACGAGGTGGGCCGAGTGTCCCCCAATTTCAACCGCGTGGAGGCTCCGGAGGAGACGGGCCGGCACCGTGAAACTTAGGCCGAAGAGGACGGCCTTCCCCCGGACACGAGGTGGGCCGAGTGGCCCCTAAGTTCAACCGCGTGGAGGCTCCGGAGGAGACGGGCCGGCGTTCGTGAAAGTCAGGCCGAAGAGGATGGCCTTCCCTCGGACACGAGGTGGGCCGAGTGGCCCCCAAGTTCAACCGCGTGGAGGCTCCGGAGGAGACGGGCCGGCACCGTGAAACATAGGCAGAAGAGGACGGCCTTCCCCCGGACACGAGGTGGGCCGAGTGGCCCCCAAGTTCAACCGCGTGGAGGCTCCGGAGGAGACGGGCCGGCACCGTGAAACTTAGGCCGAAGAGGACGGCCTTCCCCCGGACACGAGGTGGGCCGAGTGGCCCCTAAGTTCAACCGCGTGGAGGCTCCGGAGGAGACGGGCCGGCGTCCGTGAAAGTTAGGCCGAAGAGGACGGCCTTACCCCGGCGAGAGGTGCGGGGGACCTGCCCCTGGTTAGGTGACCAGGGGTAAGGGCGTGAGGAGGAATTTGCACAAAGTCCAACAGGAGACTGGGGGCCGGCGTTCGTGAAAGTTAGGCCGAAGAGGACAGCCTTCCCCCGGACGCGATGTGGGCCGAGTGGCCCCTAAGTTCAACCGCGTGGAAGCTCCGGAGGAGACGGGCCGGCGTTCGTGAAAGTCAGGCCGAAGAGGATGGCCTTCCCCCGGACACGAGGTGGGCCGAGTGGCCCCTAAGTTCAACCGCGTGGAGGCTCAGGAGGAGACGGGCCGGCGTTCGTGAAAGTCAGGCCGAAGAGGATGGCCTTCCCCCGGACACGAGGTGGGCCGAGTGGCCCCTAAGTTCAACCGCGTGGAGGCTCCGGAGGAGACGGGCCGGCACCGTGAAACTTAGGCCGAAGAGGACGGCCTTCCCCCGGACACGAGGTGGGCCGAGTGGCGCCTAAGTTCAACCGCGTGGAGGCTCCGGAGGAGACGGGCCGTCACCGTGAAACTTAGGCCGAAGAGGACGGCCTTCCCCCGGACGCGATGTGGGCCGAGTGGCCCCTAAGTTCAACCGCGTGGAGGCTCCGGAGGAGACGGGCCGGCACTGTGAAACTTAGGCCGAAGAGGACGGCCTTCCCCCGGACACGAGGTGGGCCGAGTGGCCCCTAAGTTCAACCGCGTGGAGGCTCAGGAGGAGACGGGCCGGCGTTCGTGAAAGTCAGGCCGAAGAGGATGGCCTTCCCCCGGACACGAGGTGGGCCGAGTGGCCCCTAAGTTCAACCGCGTGGAGGCTCCGGAGGAGACGGGCCGGCACCGTGAAACTTAGGCCGAAGAGGACGGCCTTCCCCCGGACACGAGGTGGGCCGAGTGGCCCCTAAGTTCAACCGCGTGGAGGCTCCGGAGGAGACGGGCCGGCACCGTGAAACTTAGGCCGAAGAGGACGGCCTTCCCCCGGACACGAGGTGGGCCGCGTGGCCCCTAAGTTCAACCGCGTGGAGGCTCCGGAGGAGACGGGCCGGCTCCGTGAAACTATGGCCGAAGAGGACGGCCTTCCCCCGGACACGAGATGGGCCGAGTGGCCCCCAAGTTCAACCGCGTGGAGGCTCCGGAGGAGACGGACCGGCACCGTGAAACTTAGGCCGAAGAGGACGGCCTTCCCCTGGACACGAGGTGGGCCGAGTGGCCCCTAAGTTCAACCGCGTGGAGGCTCCGGAGGAGACGGACCGGCGTTCGTGAAAGTCAGGCCGAAGAGGATGGCCTTCCACCGGACACGAGGTGGGCCGAGTGGCCCCCAAGTTCAAACGCGTGGAGGCTCCGGAGGAGACGGGCTGGCACCGTGAAACTTAGTCCGAAGAGGATGGCCTTCCCCCGGACGCGAGGTGGGCCGAGTGGCCCCTAAGTTCAACCGCGTGGAGGCTCCGGAGGAGACGGGCCGGCTCCGTGAAACTATGGCCGAAGAGGACGGCCTTCCCCCGGACACGAGATGGGCCGAGTGGCCCCCAAGTTCAACCGCGTGGAGGCTCCGGAGGAGACGGGCCGGCACCGTGAAACTTAGGCCCAAGAGGACGGCCTTCCCCCGGACACGAGGTGGGCCGAGTGGCCCCTAAGTTCAACCGCGTGGAGGCTCCGGAGGAGACGGGCCGGCGTCCATGAAAGTTAGGCCGTAGAGGACGGCCTTGCCCCGGACGCGAAGTGCGGGGGACCTGCCCCTGGTTAGGTGACCAGGGGTAAGGGCGTGAGGAGGAATTTGCACTAAGTCCAACAGGAGACTGGGGGCCGGCGTTCGTGAAAGTTAGGCCGAAGAGGACAGCCTTCCCCCGGACGCGAGGTGGGCCGAGTGGCCCCTAAGTTAAACTGCGTGGAGGCTCCGGAGGAGACGGGCCGGCACCGTGAAACTTAGGCCGAAGAGGACGGCCTTCCCCCGGACACGAGGTGGGCCGAGTGGCCCCTAAGTTCAACCGCGTGGAGGCTCCGGAGGAGACCGGCCGGCGTTCGTGAAAGTCAGGC
The DNA here is from genome assembly GCF_059441095.1 of Idiotropiscis lumnitzeri. NCBI lineage: Eukaryota > Metazoa > Chordata > Actinopteri > Syngnathiformes > Syngnathidae > Idiotropiscis > Idiotropiscis lumnitzeri. The sequence continues at coordinate 367,327 of NW_028283696.1, forward strand.
CGAAGAGGACGGCCTTCCCCCGTACGCGAGGTGGGCCGAGTGGCCCCTAAGTTCAACCGCGTGGAGGCTCCGGAGGAGACGGGCCGGTGTCCGTGAAAGTTAGGCCGAAGAGGACAGCCTTCCCCCGGACGCGATGTGGGCCGAGTGGCCCCTAAGTTCAACCGCGTGGAGGCTCCGGAGGAGACAGGCCGGCGTTCGTGAAAGTCAGGCCGAAGAGGACGGCCTTCCCCCGGACGCGAGGTGGGCCGTGTGGCCCCTAAGTTCAACCGCATGTAGGCTCCGGAGGAGACGGGCCGGCGTTCGTGAAAGTCAGGCCGAAGAGGATGGCCTTCCCCCGGACACGAGGTGGGCCGAGTGTCCCCCAATTTCAACCGCGTGGAGGCTCCGGAGGAGACGGGCCGGCACCGTGAAACTTAGGCCGAAGAGGACGGCCTTCCCCCGGACACGAGGTGGGCCGAGTGGCCCCTAAGTTCAACCGCGTGGAGGCTCCGGAGGAGACGGGCCGGCGTTCGTGAAAGTCAGGCCGAAGAGGATGGCCTTCCCTCGGACACGAGGTGGGCCGAGTGGCCCCCAAGTTCAACCGCGTGGAGGCTCCGGAGGAGACGGGCCGGCACCGTGAAACATAGGCCGAAGAGGACGGCCTTCCCCCGGACACGAGGTGGGCCGAGTGGCCCCCAAGTTCAACCGCGTGGAGGCTCCGGAGGAGACGGGCCGGCACCGTGAAACTTAGGCCGAAGAGGACGGCCTTCCCCCGGACACGAGGTGGGCCGAGTGGCCCCTAAGTTCAACCGCGTGGAGGCTCCGGAGGAGACGGGCCGGCGTCCGTGAAAGTTAGGCCGAAGAGGACGGCCTTCCCCCGGCGAGAGGTGCGGGGGACCTGCCCCTGGTTAGGTGACCAGGGGTAAGGGCGTGAGGAGGAATTTGCACTAAGTCCAACAGGAGACTGGGGGCCGGCGTTCGTGAAAGTTAGGCCGAAGAGGACAGCCTTCCCCCGGACGCGATGTGGGCCGAGTGGCCCCTAAGTTCAACCGCGTGGAGGCTCCGGAGGAGACGGGCCGGCGTTCGTGAAAGTCAGGCCGAAGAGGATGGCCTTCCCCCGGACACGAGGTGGGCCGAGTGGCCCCTAAGTTCAACCGCGTGGAGGCTCCGGAGGAGACCGGCCGGCGTTCGTGAAAGTCAGGCTGAAGAGGACGGCATTCCCCCGGACGCGAGGTGGGCCGAGTGGCCCCTAAGTTCAACCGCGTGGAGGCTCTGGAGGAGACGGGCCGGCACCGTGAATCTTAGGCCGAAGAGGACGGCCTTCCCCCGGACACGAGGTGGGCCGAGTGGCCCCTAAGTTCAACCGCGTGGAGGCTCAGGAGGAGACGGGCCGGCGTCCGTGAAAGTTAGGCCGAAGAGGGTAGCCTTCCCCCGGCGAGAGGTGCGGGGGACCTGCCCCTGGTTAGGTGACCAGGGGTAAGGGCGTGAGGAGGAATTTGCACTAAGTCCAACAGGAGAATGGGGGCCGGCGTTCGTGAAAGTTAGGCCGAAGAGGACAGCCTTCCCCCGGACGCGATGTGGGCCGAGTGGCCCCTAAGTTCAACCGCGTGGAGGCTCCGGAGGAGACGGGCCGGCGTTCGTGAAAGTCAGGCCGAAGAGGATGGCCTTCCCCCGGACACGAGGTGGGCCGAGTGGCCCCTAAGTTCAACCGCGTGGAGGCTCCGGAGGAGACCGGCCGGCGTTCGTGAAAGTCAGGCTGAAGAGGACGGCATTCCCCCGGACGCGAGGTGGGCCGAGTGGCCCCTAAGTTCAACCGCGTGGAGGCTCTGGAGGAGACGGGCCGGCACCGTGAATCTTAGGCCGAAGAGGACGGCCTTCCCCCGGACACGAGGTGGGCCGAGTGGCCCCTAAGTTCAACCGCGTGGAGGCTCAGGAGGAGACGGGCCGGCGTTCGTGAAAGTCAGGCCGAAGAGGTTGGCCTTCCCCCGGACACGAGGTGGGCCGAGTGGCCCCTAAGTTCAACCGCGTGGAGGCTCCGGAGGAGACGGGCCGGCACCGTGAAACTTAGGCCGAAGAGGACGGCCTTCCCCCGGACACGAGATGGGCCGAGTGGCCCCTAAGTTCAACCGCGTGGAGGCTCCGGAGGAGACGGGCCGGCACCGTGAAACTTAGGCCGAAGAGGACGACCTTCCCCCGGACACGAGGTGGGCCGAGTGGCCCCTAAGTTCAACCGCGTGGAGGCTCCGGAGGAGACGGGCCGGCGTTCGTGAAAGTCAGGCCGAAGAGGACGGCCTTCCCCCAGACACGAGGTGGGCCAAGTGGCCCCTAAGTTACACCGCGTGGAGGATCCGGAGGAGACGGGCCGGCGTCCGTGAAAGTTAGGCCGAAGAGGACGGCCTTCCCCCGGACACGAGGTGGGCCGAGTGGCCCCCAATTTCAACCGCGTGGAGGCTCCGGAGGAGACGGGCCGGCACCGTGAAACTTTGGCCGAAGAGGACGGCCTTCCCCCGGACACGAGGTGGGCCGAGTGGCCCCTAAGTTCAACCGCGTGGAGGCTCCGGAGGAGACGGGCCGGCGTTCGTGAAAGTCAGGCCGAAGAGGATGGCCTTCCCCCGGACACGAGGTGGGCCGAGTGGCCCCCAAGTTTACCGCGTGGAGGCTCCGGAGGAGACGGGCCGGCGTCCGTGAAAGTTAGGCCGAAGAGTAGGGCCGTCCCCCGGACGCGAGGTGCGGGGGACCTGCCCCTGGTTAGGTGACCAGGGGTAAGGGCGTGAGGAGGAATTTGCACTAAGTCCAACAAGAGACTGGGGGCCGGCGTTCGTGAAAGTTAGGCCAAAGAGGACAGCCTTCCCCTGGACGAGAGTTGGGCCGAGTGGCCCCTAAGTTTAACCGCGTGGAGGCTCCGGAGGAGACGGGCCGGCACCGTGAAACTTAGGCCGAAGAGGACGGCCTTCCCCCGGACACGAGGTGGGCCAAGTGGCCCCTAAGTTACACCGCGTGGAGGCTCCGGAGGAGACGGGCCGGCGTCCGTGAAAGTTAGGCCGAAGAGGACGGCCTTCCCCCGGACGCGAGGTGGGCCGAGTGGCCCCTAAGTTCAACCGCGGGGAGGCTCCGGAGGAGACGGGCCAGCGTCCGTGAAAGTTAGGCCGAAGAGTACGGCCTTCCCCCGGACGCAAGGTGTGGGGGACCTGCCCCTGGTTAGGTGACCAGGGGTAAGGGCGTGAGGAGGAATTTGCACTCAGTCCAACAGGAGACTGGGGGCCGGCGTTCGTGAAAGTTAGGCCGAAGAGGACAACCTTCCCCCGGACGCGAGGTGGGCCGAGTGGCCCCTAAGATCAACCGCGTGGAGGCTCCGGAGGAGACCGGCCGGCGTTCGTGAAAGTTAGGCCGAAGAGGACGGCCTTCCCCCGGACACGAGGTGGGCAGAGTGGCCCCCAAGTTCAACCGCGTTGAGGCTCCGGAGGAGACGGGCCGGCTCCGTGAAACTATGGCCGAAGAGGACGACCTTCCCCCAGACACGAGATGGGCCGAGTGGCCCCAAATTTCAACCGCGTGGAGGCTCCGGAGGAGACGGGCCGGCACCGTGAAACTTAGGCCGAAGAGGACGGCCTTCCCCCGGACACGAGGTGGGCCAAGTGGCCCCTAAGTTACACCGCGTGGAGGCTCCGGAGGAGACGGGCCGGCGTCCGTGAAAGTTAGGCCGAAGAGGTCGGCCTTCCCCCGGACGCGAGGTGGGCCGAGTGGCCCCTAAGTTCAACCGCGTGGAGGCTCCGGAGGAGACGGGCCGGCGTTCGTCAAAGTCAGGCCGAAGAGGATGGCCTTCCACCGGACACGAGGTGGGCCGAGTGGCCCCCAAGTTCAACCGTGTGGAGGCTCCGGAGGAGACGGGCTGGCACCGTGAAACTTAGTCCGAAGAGGATGGCCTTCCCCCGGACACGAGGTGGGCCGAGTGGCCCCCAAGTTCAACCGCGTGGAAGCTCCGGAGGAGACGGGCCGGCACCGTGAAACTTAGGCCGAAGAGGACGGCCTTCCCCCGGACACGAGGTGGGCCGAGTGGCCCCAAATTTCAACCGCGTGGAGGCTCCGGAGGAGACGGGCCGACGTTCGTGAAAAAGTCAGGCCGAAGAGGACGGCCTTCCCCCGGACGAGAGGTGCGGGGGACCTGCCCCTGGTTAGGTTACCAGGGGTAAGGGCGTGAGGAGGAATTTGCACTAAGTCCAACAGGAGACTGGGGGCCGGCGTTCGTGAAAGTTAGGCCGAAGAGGACAGCCTTCACCCGGACGCGATGTGGGCCGAGTGGACCCTAAGTTCAACCGCGTGGAGGCTCCGGAGGAGACGGGCCGGCGTTCGTGAAAGTCAGGCCGAAGAGGACGGCCTTCCCCCGGACGCGAGGTGGGCCGTGTGGCCCCTAAGTTCAACCGCGTGTAGGCTCCGGAGGAGACGGGCCGGCGTTCGTGAAAGTCAGGCCGAAGAGGATGGCCTTCCCTCGGACACGAGGTGGGCCGAGTGTTCCCCAATTTCAACCGCGTGGTGGCTCCGGAGGAGACGGGCCGGCACCGTGAAACTTAGGCCGAAGAGGACGGCCTTCCCCCGGACACGAGGTGGGCCGAGTGGCCCCTAAGTTACACCGCGCGGAGGCTCCGGAGGAGACGGGCCGGCGTTCGTGACAGTCAGGCCGAAGAGGATGGCCTTCCCCCGGACACGAGGTGGGCAGAGTGGCCCCCAAGTTCAACCGCGTTGAGGCTCCGGAGGAGACGGGCCGGCTCCGTGAAACTATGGCCGAAGAGGACGGCCTTCCCCCGGACACGAGATGGGCCGAGTGGCCCCCAAGTTCAACCGCGTGGAGGCTCCGGAGGAGACGGACCGGCACCGTGAAACTTAGGCCGAAGAGGACGGCCTTCCCCTGGACACGAGGTGGGCCGAGTGGCCCCTAAGTTCAACCGCGTGGAGGCTCCGGAGGAGACGGACCGGCGTTCGTGAAAGTCAGGCCGAAGAGGATGGCCTTCCACCGGACACGAGGTGGGCCGAGTGGCCCCCAAGTTCAAACGCGTGGAGGCTCCGGAGGAGACGGGCTGGCACCGTGAAACTTAGTCCGAAGAGGATGGCCTTCCCCCGGACGCGAGGTGGGCCGAGTGGCCCCTAAGTTCAACCGCGTGGAGGCTCCGGAGGAGACGGGCCGGCTCCGTGAAACTATGGCCGAAGAGGACGGCCTTCCCCCGGACACGAGATGGGCCGAGTGGCCCCCAAGTTCAACCGCGTGGAGGCTCCGGAGGAGACGGGCCGGCACCGTGAAACTTAGGCCCAAGAGGACGGCCTTCCCCCGGACACGAGGTGGGCCGAGTGGCCCCTAAGTTCAACCGCGTGGAGGCTCCGGAGGAGACGGGCCGGCGTCCATGAAAGTTAGGCCGTAGAGGACGGCCTTGCCCCGGACGCGAAGTGCGGGGGACCTGCCCCTGGTTAGGTGACCAGGGGTAAGGGCGTGAGGAGGAATTTGCACTAAGTCCAACAGGAGACTGGGGGCCGGTGTTCGTGAAAGTTAGGCCGAAGAGGACAGCCTTCCCCCGGACGCGAGGTGGGCCGAGTGGCCCCTAAGTTAAACTGCGTGGAGGCTCCGGAGGAGACGGGCCGGCACCGTGAAACTTAGGCCGAAGAGGACGGCCTTCCCCCGGACACGAGGTGGGCCGAGTGGCCCCTAAGTTCAACCGCGTGGAGGCTCCGGAGGAGACCGGCCGGCGTTCGTGAAAGTCAGGCCGAAGAGGACGGCCTTCCCCCGTACGCGAGGTGGGCCGAGTGGCCCCTAAGTTCAACCGCGTGGAGGCTCCGGAGGAGACGGGCCGGTGTCCGTGAAAGTTAGGCCGAAGAGGACAGCCTTCCCCCGGACGCGATGTGGGCCGAGTGGCCCCTAAGTTCAACCGCGTGGAGGCTCCGGAGGAGACAGGCCGGCGTTCGTGAAAGTCAGGCCGAAGAGGACGGCCTTCCCCCGGACGCGAGGTGGGCCGTGTGGCCCCTAAGTTCAACCGCATGTAGGCTCCGGAGGAGACGGGCCGGCGTTCGTGAAAGTCAGGCCGAAGAGGATGGCCTTCCCCCGGACACGAGGTGGGCCGAGTGTCCCCCAATTTCAACCGCGTGGAGGCTCCGGAGGAGACGGGCCGGCACCGTGAAACTTAGGCCGAAGAGGACGGCCTTCCCCCGGACACGAGGTGGGCCGAGTGGCCCCTAAGTTCAACCGCGTGGAGGCTCCGGAGGAGACGGGCCGGCGTTCGTGAAAGTCAGGCCGAAGAGGATGGCCTTCCCTCGGACACGAGGTGGGCCGAGTGGCCCCCAAGTTCAACCGCGTGGAGGCTCCGGAGGAGACGGGCCGGCACCGTGAAACATAGGCCGAAGAGGACGGCCTTCCCCCGGACACGAGGTGGGCCGAGTGGCCCCCAAGTTCAACCGCGTGGAGGCTCCGGAGGAGACGGGCCGGCACCGTGAAACTTAGGCCGAAGAGGACGGCCTTCCCCCGGACACGAGGTGGGCCGAGTGGCCCCTAAGTTCAACCGCGTGGAGGCTCCGGAGGAGACGGGCCGGCGTCCGTGAAAGTTAGGCCGAAGAGGACGGCCTTCCCCCGGCGAGAGGTGCGGGGGACCTGCCCCTGGTTAGGTGACCAGGGGTAAGGGCGTGAGGAGGAATTTGCACTAAGTCCAACAGGAGACTGGGGGCCGGCGTTCGTGAAAGTTAGGCCGAAGAGGACAGCCTTCCCCCGGACGCGATGTGGGCCGAGTGGCCCCTAAGTTCAACCGCGTGGAGGCTCCGGAGGAGACGGGCCGGCGTTCGTGAAAGTCAGGCCGAAGAGGATGGCCTTCCCCCGGACACGAGGTGGGCCGAGTGGCCCCTAAGTTCAACCGCGTGGAGGCTCCGGAGGAGACCGGCCGGCGTTCGTGAAAGTCAGGCTGAAGAGGACGGCATTCCCCCGGACGCGAGGTGGGCCGAGTGGCCCCTAAGTTCAACCGCGTGGAGGCTCTGGAGGAGACGGGCCGGCACCGTGAATCTTAGGCCGAAGAGGACGGCCTTCCCCCGGACACGAGGTGGGCCGAGTGGCCCCTAAGTTCAACCGCGTGGAGGCTCAGGAGGAGACGGGCCGGCGTTCGTGAAAGTCAGGCCGAAGAGGATGGCCTTCCCCCGGACACGAGGTGGGCCGAGTGGCCCCTAAGTTCAACCGCGTGGAGGCTCCGGAGGAGACGGGCCGGCACCGTGAAACTTAGGCCGAAGAGGACGGCCTTCCCCCGGACACGAGATGGGCCGAGTGGCCCCTAAGTTCAACCGCGTGGAGGCTCCGGAGGAGACGGGCCGGCACCGTGAAACTTAGGCCGAAGAGGACGACCTTCCCCCGGACACGAGGTGGGCCGAGTGGCCCCTAAGTTCAACCGCGTGGAGGCTCCGGAGGAGACGGGCCGGCGTCCGTGAAAGTCAGGCCGAAGAGGACGGCCTTCCCCCGGACGCGAGGTGGGCCGAGTGGCCCCCAATTTCAACCGCGTGGAGGCTCCGGAGGAGACGGGCCTGCGTTCGTGAAAGTCAGGCCGAAGAGGACGGCCTTCCCCCAGACACGAGGTGGGCCAAGTGGCCCCTAAGTTACACCGCGTGGAGGCTCCGGAGGAGACGGGCCGGCGTCCGTGAAAGTTAGGCCGAAGAGGACGGCCTTCCCCCGGACACGAGGTGGGCCGAGTGGCCCCCAATTTCAACCGCGTGGAGGCTCCGGAGGAGACGGGCTGACGTTCGTGAAAAAGTCAGGCCGAAGAGGACGGCCTTCCCCCGGACGCGAGGTGCGGGGGACCTGCCCCTGGTTAGGTGACCAGGGGTAAGGGCGTGAGGAGGAATTTGCACTAAGTCCAACAGGAGACTTGGGGCCGGCGTTCGTGAAAGTTAGGCCGAAGAGGACAGCCTTCCCCCGGACGCAAGGTGGGCCGAGTGGCCCCTAAGTTCAACCGCGTGGAGGCTCCGGAGGAGACGGGCCGGCGTTCGTGAAAGTCAGGCCGAAGAGGAGAGCCTTCCCCCAGACACGAGGTGGGCCAAGTGGCCCCTAAGTTACACCGCGCGGAGGCTCCGGAGGAGACGGGCCGGAGTCCGTGAAAGTTAGGCCGAAGAGGACGGCCTTCCCCCGGACGCGAGGTGCGGGGGACCTGCCCCTGGTTAGGTGACCAGGAGTAAGGGCGTGAGGAGGAATTTGCACTAAGTCCAACAGGAGACTGGGGGCCGGCGTTCGTGAAAGTTAGGCCGAAGAGGTCAGCCTTCCCCCGGACGCGAGGTGGGCCGAGTGGCCCCTAAGTTCAACCGCGTGGAGGCTCCGGAGGAGACCGGCCGGCGTTCGTGAAAGTCAGGCCGAAGAGGACGGCCTTCCCCCGGACGCGAGGTGGGCCGAGTGGCCCCTAAGTTCAACCGCGTGGAGGCTCCGGAGGAGACGGGCCGGCACCGTGAAACTTAGGCTGAAGAGGACGGCCTTCCCCCGGACACGAGGTGGGCCGAGTGGCCCCCAAGTTCAACCGCGTGGAGGCTCCGGAGGAGACGGGCCGGCACCGTGAAACTTAGGCCGAAGAGGACGGCCTTCCCCCGGATACGAGATGGGCCGAGTGGCCCCCAAGTTCAACCGCGTGGAGGCTCCGGAGTAGACGGGCCGGCACCGTGAAACTTAGGCCGAAGAGGACGGCCTTCCCCCGGACACGAGGTGGGCCGAGTGGCCCCCAAGTTCAACCGCGTGGAGGCTCCGGAGGAGACGGGCCGGCGTCCGTGAAAGTTAGGCCGAAGAGTACGGCCTTCCCCCGGACGCCAGGTGCGGGGGACCTGCCCCTGGTTAGGTGACCAGGGGTAAGGGCGTGAGGAGGAATTTGCACTAAGTCCAACAGGAGACTGGGGGCCGGCGTTCGTGAAAGTTAGGCCGAAGAGGAAAGCCTTTCCCCGGATGCGAGGTGGGCCGAGTGGCCCCTAAGTTCAACCGCGTGGAGGCTCCGGAGGAGACGGGCCGGTGTCCGTGAAAGTTAGGCCGAAGAGGACAGCCTTCCCCCGGACGCGATGTGGGCCGAGTGGCCCCTAAGTTCAACCGCGTGGAGGCTCCGGAGGAGACAGGCCGGCGTTCGTGAAAGTCAGGCCGAAGAGGACGGCCTTCCCCCGGACGCGAGGTGGGCCGTGTGGCCCCTAAGTTCAACCGCATGTAGGCTCCGGAGGAGACGGGCCGGCGTTCGTGAAAGTCAGGCCGAAGAGGATGGCCTTCCCCCGGACACGAGGTGGGCCGAGTGTCCCCCAATTTCAACCGCGTGGAGGCTCCGGAGGAGACGGGCCGGCACCGTGAAACTTAGGCCGAAGAGGACGGCCTTCCCCCGGACACGAGGTGGGCCGAGTGGCCCCTAAGTTCAACCGCGTGGAGGCTCCGGAGGAGACGGGCCGGCGTTCGTGAAAGTCAGGCCGAAGAGGATGGCCTTCCCTCGGACACGAGGTGGGCCGAGTGGCCCCCAAGTTCAACCGCGTGGAGGCTCCGGAGGAGACGGGCCGGCACCGTGAAACATAGGCAGAAGAGGACGGCCTTCCCCCGGACACGAGGTGGGCCGAGTGGCCCCCAAGTTCAACCGCGTGGAGGCTCCGGAGGAGACGGGCCGGCACCGTGAAACTTAGGCCGAAGAGGACGGCCTTCCCCCGGACACGAGGTGGGCCGAGTGGCCCCTAAGTTCAACCGCGTGGAGGCTCCGGAGGAGACGGGCCGGCGTCCGTGAAAGTTAGGCCGAAGAGGACGGCCTTCCCCCGGCGAGAGGTGCGGGGGACCTGCCCCTGGTTAGGTGACCAGGGGTAAGGGCGTGAGGAGGAATTTGCACAAAGTCCAACAGGAGACTGGGGGCCGGCGTTCGTGAAAGTTAGGCCGAAGAGGACAGCCTTCCCCCGGACGCGATGTGGGCCGAGTGGCCCCTAAGTTCAACCGCGTGGAAGCTCCGGAGGAGACGGGCCGGCGTTCGTGAAAGTCAGGCCGAAGAGGATGGCCTTCCCCCGGACACGAGGTGGGCCGAGTGGCCCCTAAGTTCAACCGCGTGGAGGCTCAGGAGGAGACGGGCCGGCGTTCGTGAAAGTCAGGCCGAAGAGGATGGCCTTCCCCCGGACACGAGGTGGGCCGAGTGGCCCCTAAGTTCAACCGCGTGGAGGCTCCGGAGGAGACGGGCCGGCACCGTGAAACTTAGGCCGAAGAGGACGGCCTTCCCCCGGACACGAGGTGGGCCGAGTGGCCCCTAAGTTCAACCGCGTGGAGGCTCCGGAGGAGACGGGCCGTCACCGTGAAACTTAGGCCAAAGAGGACGGCCTTCCCCCGGACGCGATGTGGGCCGAGTGGCCCCTAAGTTCAACCGCGTGGAGGCTCCGGAGGAGACGGGCCGGCACCGTGAAACTTAGGCCGAAGAGGACGGCCTTCCCCCTGACACGAGGTGGGCCGAGTGGCCCCTAAGTTCAACCGCGTGGAGGCTCAGGAGGAGACGGGCCGGCGTTCGTGAAAGTCAGGCCGAAGAGGATGGCCTTCCCCCGGACACGAGGTGGGCCGAGTGGCCCCTAAGTTCAACCGCGTGGAGGCTCCGGAGGAGACGGGCCGGCACCGTGAAACTTAGGCCGAAGAGGACGGCCTTCCCCCGGACACGAGGTGGGCCGCGTGGCCCCGAAGTTCAACCGCGTGGAGGCTCCGGAGGAGACGGGCCGGCGTCCGTGAAAGTCAGGCCGAAGAGGACGGCCTTCCCCCGGACGCGAGGTGGGCCGAGTGGCCCCCAATTTCAACCGCGTGGAGGCTCCGGAGGAGACCGGCCTGCGTTCGTGAAAGTCAGGCCGAAGAGGACGGCCTTCCCCAAGACACGAGGTGGGCCAAGTGGCCCCTAAGTTACACCGCGTGGAGGCTCCGGAGGAGACGGGCCGACGTTCGTGAAAAAGTCAGGCCGAAGAGGACGGCCTTCCCCCGGACGCGAGGTGCGGGGGACCTGCCCCTGGTTAGGTGACCAGGGGTAAGGGCGTGAGGAGGAATTTGCACTAAGTCCAACAGGAGACTGGGGGCCGGCGTTCATGAAAGTTAGGCCGAAGAGGAAAGCCTTTCCCCGGATTCGAGGTGGGCCGAGTGGCCCCTAAGTTCAACCGCGTGGAGGCTCCGGAGGAGACGGGCCGGTGTCCGTGAAAGTTAGGCCGAAGAGGACAGCCTTCCCCCGGACGCGATGTGGGCCGAGTGGCCCCTAAGTTCAACCGCGTGGAGGCTCCGGAGGAGACAGGCCGGCGTTCGTGAAAGTCAGGCCGAAGAGGACGGCCTTCCCCCGGACGCGAGGTGGGCCGTGTGGCCCCTAAGTTCAACCGCATGTAGGCTCCGGAGGAGACGGGCCGGCGTTCGTGACAGTCAGGCCGAAGAGGATGGCCTTCCCCCGGACACGAGGTGGGCCGAGTGTCCCCCAATTTCAACCGCGTGGAGGCTCCGGAGGAGACGGGCCGGCACCGTGAAACTTAGGCCGAAGAGGACGGCCTTCCCCCGGACACGAGGTGGGCCGAGTGGCCCCTAAGTTCAACCGCGTGGAGGCTCCGGAGGAGACGGGCCGGCGTTCGTGAAAGTCAGGCCGAAGAGGATGGCCTTCCCTCGGACACGAGGTGGGCCGAGTGGCCCCCAAGTTCAACCGCGTGGAGGCTCCGGAGGAGACGGGCCGGCACCGTGAAACATAGGCCGAAGAGGGCGGCCTTCCCCCGGACACGAGGTGGGCCGAGTGGCCCCCAAGTTCAACCGCGTGGAGGCTCCGGAGGAGACGGGCCGGCACCGTGAAACTTAGGCCGAAGAGGACGGCCTTCCCCCGGACACGAGGTGGGCCGAGTGGCCCCTAAGTTCAACCCGCGTGGAGGCTCCGGAGGAGACGGGCCGGCGTCCGTGAAAGTTAGGCCGAAGAGGACGGCCTTCCCCCGGCGAGAGGTGCGGGGGACCTGCCCCTGGTTAGGTGACCAGGGGTAAGGGCGTGAGGAGGAATTTGCACTAAGTCCAACAGGAGACTGGGGCCCGCGTTCGTGAAAGTTAGGCCGAAGAGGACAGCCTTCCCCCGGACGCGATGTGGGCCGAGTGGCCCCTAAGTTCAACCGCGTGGAGGCTCCGGAGGAGACGGGCCGGCGTTCGTGAAAGTCAGGCCGAAGAGGACGGCCTTCCCCCAGACACGAGGTGGGCCAAGTGGCCCCTAAGTTACACCGCGTGGAGGCTCCGGAGGAGACGGGCCGGCGTCCGTGAAAGTTAGGCCGAAGAGGACGGCCTTCCCCCGGACACGAGGTGGGCCGAGTGGCCCCCAATTTCAACCGCGTGGAGGCTCCGGAGGAGACGGGCCGGCACCGTGAAACTTTGGCCGAAGAGGACGGCCTTCCCCCGGACACGAGGTGGGCCGAGTGGCCCCTAAGTTCAACCGCGTGGAGGCTCCGGAGGAGACGGGCCGGCGTTCGTGAAAGTCAGGCCGAAGAGGATGGCCTTCCCCCGGACACGAGGTGGGCCGAGTGGCCCCCAAGTTTACCGCGTGGAGGCTCCGGAGGAGACGGGCCGGCGTCCGTGAAAGTTAGGCCGAAGAGTACGGCCGTCCCCCGGACGCGAGGTGCGGGGGACCTGCCCCTGGTTAGGTGACCAGGGGTAAGGGCGTGAGGAGGAATTTGCACTAAGTCCAACAAGAGACTGGGGGCCGGCGTTCGTGAAAGTTAGGCCAAAGAGGACAGCCTTCCCCTGGACGCGAGTTGGGCCGAGTGGCCCCTAAGTTTAACCGCGTGGAGGCTCCGGAGGAGACGGGCCGGCACCGTGAAACTTAGGCCGAAGAGGACGGCCTTCCCCCGGACACGAGGTGGGCCAAGTGGCCCCTAAGTTACACCGCGTGGAGGCTCCGGAGGAGACGGGCCGGCTCCGTGAAACTATGGCCGAAGAGGACGGCCTTCCCCCGGACACGAGATGGGCCGAGTGGCTCCCAAGTTCAACCGCGTGGAGGCTCCGGAGGATACGGGCCGGCACCGTGAAACTTAGGCCCAAGAGGACGGCCTTCCCCCGGACACGAGGTGGGCCGAGTGGCCCCTAAGTTCAACCGCGTGGAGGCTCCGGAGGAGACGGGCCGGCGTCCATGAAAGTTAGGCCGTAGAGGACGGCCTTGCCCCGGACGCGAAGTGCGGGGGACCTGCCCCTGGTTAGGTGACCAGGGGTAAGGGCGTGAGGAGGAATTTGCACTAAGTCCAACAGGAGACTGGGGGCCGGCGTTCGTGAAAGTTAGGCCGAAGAGGACGACCTTCCCCCGGACACGAGGTGGGCCGAGTGGCCCCTAAGTTCAACCGCGTGGAGGCTCCGGAGGAGACGGGCCGGCGTCCGTGAAAGTCAGGCCGAAGAGGACGGCCTTCCCCCGGACGCGAGGTGGGCCGAGTGGCCCCCAATTTCAACCGCGTGGAGGCTCCGGAGGAGACGGGCCTGCGTTCGTGAAAGTCAGGCCGAAGAGGACGGCCTTCCCCCAGACACGAGGTGGGCCAAGTGGCCCCTAAGTTACACCGCGTGGAGGCTCCGGAGGAGACGGGCCGGCGTCCGTGAAAGTTAGGCCGAAGAGGACGGCCTTCCCCCGGACACGAGGTGGGCCGAGTGGCCCCCAATTTCAACCGCGTGGAGGCTCCGGAGGAGACGGGCCGACGTTCGTGAAAAAGTCAGGCCGAAGAGGACGGCCTTCCCCCGGACGCGAGGTGCGGGGGACCTGCCCCTGGTTAGGTGACCAGGAGTAAGGGCGTGAGGAGGAATTTGCACTAAGTCCAACAGGAGACTTGGGGCCGGCGTTCGTGAAAGTTAGGCCGAAGAGGACAGCCTTCCCCCGGACGCAAGGTGGGCCGAGTGGCCCCTAAGTTCAACCGCGTGGAGGCTCCGGAGGAGACGGGCCGGCGTTCGTGAAAGTCAGGCCGAAGAGGAGAGCCTTCCCCCAGACACGAGGTGGGCCAAGTGGCCCCTAAGTTACACCGCGCGGAGGCTCCGGAGGAGACGGGCCGGAGTCCGTGAAAGTTAGGCCGAAGAGGACGGCCTTCCCCCGGACGCGAGGTGCGGGGGACCTGCCCCTGGTTAGGTGACCAGGAGTAAGGGCGTGAGGAGGAATTTGCACTAAGTCCAACAGGAGACTGGGGGCCGGCGTTCGTGAAAGTTAGGCCGAAGAGGTCAGCCTTCCCCCGGACGCGAGGTGGGCCGAGTGGCCCCTAAGTTCAACCGCGTGGAGGCTCCGGAGGAGACAGGCCGGCGTTCGTGAAAGTCAGGCCGAAGAGGACGGCCTTCCCCCGGACGCGAGGTGGGCCGTGTGGCCCCTAAGTTCAACCGCATGTAGGCTCCGGAGGAGACGGGCCGGCGTTCGTGAAAGTCAGGCCGAAGAGGATGGCCTTCCCCCGGACACGAGGTGGGCCGAGTGTCCCCCAATTTCAACCGCGTGGAGGCTCCGGAGGAGACGGGCCGGCACCGTGAAACTTAGGCCGAAGAGGACGGCCTTCCCCCGGACACGAGGTGGGCCGAGTGGCCCCTAAGTTCAACCGCGTGGAGGCTCCGGAGGAGACGGGCCGGCGTTCGTGAAAGTCAGGCCGAAGAGGATGGCCTTCCCTCGGACACGAGGTGGGCCGAGTGGCCCCCAAGTTCAACCGCGTGGAGGCTCCGGAGGAGACGGGCCGGCACCGTGAAACATAGGCAGAAGAGGACGGCCTTCCCCCGGACACGAGGTGGGCCGAGTGGCCCCCAAGTTCAACCGCGTGGAGGCTCCGGAGGAGACGGGCCGGCACCGTGAAACTTAGGCCGAAGAGGACGGCCTTCCCCCGGACACGAGGTGGGCCGAGTGGCCCCTAAGTTCAACCGCGTGGAGGCTCCGGAGGAGACGGGCCGGCACCGTGAAACTTAGGCCGAAGAGGACGGCCTTCCCCCGGACACGAGGTGGGCCGAGTGGCCCCTAAGTTCAACCGCGTGGAGGCTCCGGAGGAGACGGGCCGGCGCTCGTGAAAGTCAGGCCGAAGAGGATGGCCTTCCCTCGGACACGAGGTGGGCCGAGTGGCCCCCAAGTTCAACCGCGTGGAGGCTCCGGAGGAGACGGGCCGGCACCGTGAAACATAGGCCGAAGAGGACGGCCTTCCCCCGGACACGAGGTGGGCCGAGTGGCCCCCAAGTTCAACCGCGTGGAGGCTCCGGAGGAGACGGGCCGGCGTCCGTGAAAGTTAGGCCGAAGAGGTCGGCCTTCCCCCGGACGCGAGGTGGGCCGAGTGGCCCCTAAGTTCAACCGCGTGGAGGCTCCGGAGGAGACGGGCCGGCGTTCGTCAAAGTCAGGCCGAAGAGGATGGCCTTCCACCGGACACGAGGTGGGCCGAGTGGCCCCCAAGTTCAACCGTGTGGAGGCTCCGGAGGAGACGGGCTGGCACCGTGAAACTTAGTCCGAAGAGGATGGCCTTCCCCCGGACACGAGGTGGGCCGAGTGGCCCCCAAGTTCAACCGCGTGGAAGCTCCGGAGGAGACGGGCCGGCACCGTGAAACTTAGGCCGAAGAGGACGGCCTTCCCCCGGACACGAGGTGGGCCGAGTGGCCCCAAATTTCAACCGCGTGGAGGCTCCGGAGGAGACGGGCCGACGTTCGTGAAAAAGTCAGGCCGAAGAGGACGGCCTTCCCCCGGACGAGAGGTGCGGGGGACCTGCCCCTGGTTAGGTTACCAGGGGTAAGGGCGTGAGGAGGAATTTGCACTAAGTCCAACAGGAGACTGGGGGCCGGCGTTCGTGAAAGTTAGGCCGAAGAGGACAGCCTTCACCCGGACGCGATGTGGGCCGAGTGGACCCTAAGTTCAACCGCGTGGAGGCTCCGGAGGAGACGGGCCGGCGTTCGTGAAAGTCAGGCCGAAGAGGACGGCCTTCCCCCGGACGCGAGGTGGGCCGTGTGGCCCCTAAGTTCAACCGCGTGTAGGCTCCGGAGGAGACGGGCCGGCGTTCGTGAAAGTCAGGCCGAAGAGAATGGCCTTCCCTCGGACACGAGGTGGGCCGAGTGTTCCCCAATTTCAACCGCGTGGTGGCTCCGGAGGAGACGGGCCGGCACCGTGAAACTTAGGCCGAAGAGGACGGCCTTCCCCCGGACACGAGGTGGGCCGAGTGGCCCCTAAGTTACACCGCGCGGAGGCTCCGGAGGAGACGGGCCGGCGTTCGTGACAGTCAGGCCGAAGAGGATGGCCTTCCCCCGGACACGAGGTGGGCAGAGTGGCCCCCAAGTTCAACCGCGTTGAGGCTCCGGAGGAGACGGGCCGGCTCCGTGAAACTATGGCCGAAGAGGACGGCCTTCCCCCGGACACGAGATGGGCCGAGTGGCCCCCAAGTTCAACCGCGTGGAGGCTCCGGAGGAGACGGACCGGCACCGTGAAACTTAGGCCGAAGAGGACGGCCTTCCCCTGGACACGAGGTGGGCCGAGTGGCCCCTAAGTTCAACCGCGTGGAGGCTCCGGAGGAGACGGACCGGCGTTCGTGAAAGTCAGGCCGAAGAGGATGGCCTTCCACCGGACACGAGGTGGGCCGAGTGGCCCCCAAGTTCAAACGCGTGGAGGCTCCGGAGGAGACGGGCTGGCACCGTGAAACTTAGTCCGAAGAGGATGGCCTTCCCCCGGACGCGAGGTGGGCCGAGTGGCCCCTAAGTTCAACCGCGTGGAGGCTCCGGAGGAGACGGGCCGGCTCCGTGAAACTATGGCCGAAGAGGACGGCCTTCCCCCGGACACGAGATGGGCCGAGTGGCCCCCAAGTTCAACCGCGTGGAGGCTCCGGAGGAGACGGGCCGGCACCGTGAAACTTAGGCCCAAGAGGACGGCCTTCCCCCGGACACGAGGTGGGCCGAGTGGCCCCTAAGTTCAACCGCGTGGAGGCTCCGGAGGAGACGGGCCGGCGTCCATGAAAGTTAGGCCGTAGAGGACGGCCTTGCCCCGGACGCGAAGTGCGGGGGACCTGCCCCTGGTTAGGTGACCAGGGGTAAGGGCGTGAGGAGGAATTTGCACTAAGTCCAACAGGAGACTGGGGGCCGGCGTTCGTGAAAGATAGGCCGAAGAGGACAGCCTTCCCCCGGACGCGAGGTGGGCCGAGTGGCCCCTAAGTTAAACTGCGTGGAGGCTCCGGAGGAGACGGGCCGGCACCGTGAAACTTAGGCCGAAGAGGACGGCCTTCCCCCGGACACGAGGTGGGCCGAGTGGCCCCTAAGTTCAACCGCGTGGAGGCTCCGGAGGAGACCGGCCGGCGTTCGTGAAAGTCAGGCCGAAGAGGACGGCCTTCCCCCGTACGCGAGGTGGGCCGAGTGGCCCCTAAGTTCAACCGCGTGGAGGCTCCGGAGGAGACGGGCCGGTGTCCGTGAAAGTTAGGCCGAAGAGGACAGCCTTCCCCCGGACGCGATGTGGGCCGAGTGGCCCCTAAGTTCAACCGCGTGGAGGCTCCGGAGGAGACAGGCCGGCGTTCGTGAAAGTCAGGCCGAAGAGGACGGCCTTCCCCCGGACGCGAGGTGGGCCGTGTGGCCCCTAAGTTCAACCGCATGTAGGCTCCGGAGGAGACGGGCCGGCGTTCGTGAAAGTCAGGCCGAAGAGGATGGCCTTCCCCCGGACACGAGGTGGGCCGAGTGTCCCCCAATTTCAACCGCGTGGAGGCTCCGGAGTTGACGGGCCGGCACCGTGAAACTTAGGCCGAAGAGGACGGCCTTCCCCCGGACACGAGGTGGGCCGAGTGGCCCCTAAGTTCAACCGCGTGGAGGCTCCGGAGGAGACGGGCCGGCGTTCGTGAAAGTCAGGCCGAAGAGGATGGCCTTCCCTCGGACACGAGGTGGGCCGAGTGGCCCCCAAGTTCAACCGCGTGGAGGCTCCGGAGGAGACGGGCCGGCACCGTGAAACATAGGCCGAAGAGGACGGCCTTCCCCCGGACACGAGGTGGGCCGAGTGGCCCCCAAGTTCAACCGCGTGGAGGCTCCGGAGGAGACGGGCCGGCACCGTGAAACTTAGGCCGAAGAGGACGGCCTTCCCCCGGACACGAGGTGGGCCGAGTGGCCCCTAAGTTCAACCGCGTGGAGGCTCCGGAGGAGACGGGCCGGCGTCCGTGAAAGTTAGGCCGAAGAGGACGGCCTTCCCCCGGCGAGAGGTGCGGGGGACCTGCCCCTGGTTAGGTGACCAGGGGTAAGGGCGTGAGGAGAAATTTGCACTAAGTCCAACAGGAGACTGGGGGCCGGCGTTCGTGAAAGTTAGGCCGAAGAGGACAGCCTTCCCCCGGACGCGATGTGGGCCGAGTGGCCCCTAAGTTCAACCGCGTGGAGGCTCCGGAGGAGACGGGCCGGCGTTCGTGAAAGTCAGGCCGAAGAGGATGGCCTTCCCCCGGACACGAGGTGGGCCGAGTGGCCCCTAAGTTCAACCGCGTGGAGGCTCCGGAGGAGACCGGCCGGCGTTCGTGAAAGTCAGGCTGAAGAGGACGGCATTCCCCCGGACGCGAGGTGGGCCGAGTGGCCCCTAAGTTCAACCGCGTGGAGGCTCTGGAGGAGACGGGCCGGCACCGTGAATCTTAGGCCGAAGAGGACGGCCTTCCCCCGGACACGAGGTGGGCCGAGTGGCCCCTAAGTTCAACCGCGTGGAGGCTCAGGAGGAGACGGGCCGGCGTTCGTGAAAGTCAGGCCGAAGAGGATGGCCTTCCCCCGGACACGAGGTGGGCCGAGTGGCCCCTAAGTTCAACCGCGTGGAGGCTCCGGAGGAGACGGGCCGGCACCGTGAAACTTAGGCCGAAGAGGACGGCCTTCCCCCGGACACGAGATGGGCCGAGTGGCCCCTAAGTTCAACCGCGTGGAGGCTCCGGAGGAGACGGGCCGGCACCGTGAAACTTAGGCCGAAGAGGACGACCTTCCCCCGGACACGAGGTGGGCCGAGTGGCCCCTAAGTTCAACCGCGTGGAGGCTCCGGAGGAGACGGGCCGGCGTTCGTGAAAGTCAGGCCGAAGAGGACGGCCTTCCCCCAGACACGAGGTGGGCCAAGTGGCCCCTAAGTTACACCGCGTGGAGGATCCGGAGGAGACGGGCCGGCGTCCGTGAAAGTTAGGCCGAAGAGGACGGCCTTCCCCCGGACACGAGGTGGGCCGAGTGGCCCCCAATTTCAACCGCGTGGAGGCTCCGGAGGAGACGGGCCGGCACCGTGAAACTTTGGCCGAAGAGGACGGCCTTCCCCCGGACACGAGGTGGGCCGAGTGGCCCCTAAGTTCAACCGCGTGGAGGCTCCGGAGGAGACGGGCCGGCGTTCGTGAAAGTCAGGCCGAAGAGGATGGCCTTCCCCCGGACACGAGGTGGGCCGAGTGGCCCCCAAGTTTACCGCGTGGAGGCTCCGGAGGAGACGGGCCGGCGTCCGTGAAAGTTAGGCCGAAGAGTAGGGCCGTCCCCCGGACGCGAGGTGCGGGGGACCTGCCCCTGGTTAGGTGACCAGGGGTAAGGGCGTGAGGAGGAATTTGCACTAAGTCCAACAAGAGACTGGGGGCCGGCGTTCGTGAAAGTTAGGCCAAAGAGGACAGCCTTCCCCTGGACGAGAGTTGGGCCGAGTGGCCCCTAAGTTTAACCGCGTGGAGGCTCCGGAGGAGACGGGCCGGCACCGTGAAACTTAGGCCGAAGAGGACGGCCTTCCCCCGGACACGAGGTGGGCCAAGTGGCCCCTAAGTTACACCGCGTGGAGGCTCCGGAGGAGACGGGCCGGCGTCCGTGAAAGTTAGGCCGAAGAGGACGGCCTTCCCCCGGACGCGAGGTGGGCCGAGTGGCCCCTAAGTTCAACCGCGGGGAGGCTCCGGAGGAGACGGGCCAGCGTCCGTGAAAGTTAGGCCGAAGAGTACGGCCTTCCCCCGGACGCAAGGTGTGGGGGACCTGCCCCTGGTTAGGTGACCAGGGGTAAGGGCGTGAGGAGGAATTTGCACTCAGTCCAACAGGAGACTGGGGGCCGGCGTTCGTGAAAGTTAGGCCGAAGAGGACAACCTTCCCCCGGACGCGAGGTGGGCCGAGTGGCCCCTAAGATCAACCGCGTGGAGGCTCCGGAGGAGACCGGCCGGCGTTCGTGAAAGTTAGGCCGAAGAGGACGGCCTTCCCCCGGACACGAGATGGGCCGAGTGGCCCCAAATTTCAACCGCGTGGAGGCTCCGGAGGAGACGGGCCGGCACCGTGAAACTTAGGCCGAAGAGGACGGCCTTCCCCCGGACACGAGGTGGGCCAAGTGGCCCCTAAGTTACACCGCGTGGAGGCTCCGGAGGAGACGGGCCGGCGTCCGTGAAAGTTAGGCCGAAGAGGTCGGCCTTCCCCCGGACGCGAGGTGGGCCGAGTGGCCCCTAAGTTCAACCGCGTGGAGGCTCCGGAGGAGACGGGCCGGCGTTCGTCAAAGTCAGGCCGAAGAGGATGGCCTTCCACCGGACACGAGGTGGGCCGAGTGGCCCCCAAGTTCAACCGTGTGGAGGCTCCGGAGGAGACGGGCTGGCACCGTGAAACTTAGTCCGAAGAGGATGGCCTTCCCCCGGACACGAGGTGGGCCGAGTGGCCCCCAAGTTCAACCGCGTGGAAGCTCCGGAGGAGACGGGCCGGCACCGTGAAACTTAGGCCGAAGAGGACGGCCTTCCCCCGGACACGAGGTGGGCCGAGTGGCCCCAAATTTCAACCGCGTGGAGGCTCCGGAGGAGACGGGCCGACGTTCGTGAAAAAGTCAGGCCGAAGAGGACGGCCTTCCCCCGGACGAGAGGTGCGGGGGACCTGCCCCTGGTTAGGTTACCAGGGGTAAGGGCGTGAGGAGGAATTTGCACTAAGTCCAACAGGAGACTGGGGGCCGGCGTTCGTGAAAGTTAGGCCGAAGAGGACAGCCTTCACCCGGACGCGATGTGGGCCGAGTGGACCCTAAGTTCAACCGCGTGGAGGCTCCGGAGGAGACGGGCCGGCGTTCGTGAAAGTCAGGCCGAAGAGGACGGCCTTCCCCCGGACGCGAGGTGGGCCGTGTGGCCCCTAAGTTCAACCGCGTGTAGGCTCCGGAGGAGACGGGCCGGCGTTCGTGAAAGTCAGGCCGAAGAGGATGGCCTTCCCTCGGACACGAGGTGGGCCGAGTGTTCCCCAATTTCAACCGCGTGGTGGCTCCGGAGGAGACGGGCCGGCACCGTGAAACTTAGGCCGAAGAGGACGGCCTTCCCCCGGACACGAGGTGGGCCGAGTGGCCCCTAAGTTACACCGCGCGGAGGCTCCGGAGGAGACGGGCCGGCGTTCGTGACAGTCAGGCCGAAGAGGATGGCCTTCCCCCGGACACGAGGTGGGCAGAGTGGCCCCCAAGTTCAACCGCGTTGAGGCTCCGGAGGAGACGGGCCGGCTCCGTGAAACTATGGCCGAAGAGGACGGCCTTCCCCCGGACACGAGATGGGCCGAGTGGCCCCCAAGTTCAACCGCGTGGAGGCTCCGGAGGAGACGGACCGGCACCGTGAAACTTAGGCCGAAGAGGACGGCCTTCCCCTGGACACGAGGTGGGCCGAGTGGCCCCTAAGTTCAACCGCGTGGAGGCTCCGGAGGAGACGGACCGGCGTTCGTGAAAGTCAGGCCGAAGAGGATGGCCTTCCACCGGACACGAGGTGGGCCGAGTGGCCCCCAAGTTCAAACGCGTGGAGGCTCCGGAGGAGACGGGCCGGCGTTCGTGAAAGTCAGGCCGAAGAGGATGGCCTTCCCCCGGACACGAGGTGGGCCGAGTGGCCCCTAAGTTCAACCGCGTGGAGGCTCCGGAGGAGACCGGCCGGCGTTCGTGAAAGTCAGGCTGAAGAGGACGGCATTCCCCCGGACGCGAGGTGGGCCGAGTGGCCCCTAAGTTCAACCGCGTGGAGGCTCTGGAGGAGACGGGCCGGCACCGTGAATCTTAGGCCGAAGAGGACGGCCTTCCCCCGGACACGAGGTGGGCCGAGTGGCCCCTAAGTTCAACCGCGTGGAGGCTCAGGAGGAGACGGGCCGGCGTTCGTGAAAGTCAGGCCGAAGAGGATGGCCTTCCCCCGGACACGAGGTGGGCCGAGTGGCCCCTAAGTTCAACCGCGTGGAGGCTCCGGAGGAGACGGGCCGGCACCGTGAAACTTAGGCCGAAGAGGACGGCCTTCCCCCGGACACGAGATGGGCCGAGTGGCCCCTAAGTTCAACCGCGTGGAGGCTCCGGAGGAGACGGGCCGGCACCGTGAAACTTAGGCCGAAGAGGACGACCTTCCCCCGGACACGAGGTGGGCCGAGTGGCCCCTAAGTTCAACCGCGTGGAGGCTCCGGAGGAGACGGGCCGGCGTTCGTGAAAGTCAGGCCGAAGAGGACGGCCTTCCCCCAGACACGAGGTGGGCCAAGTGGCCCCTAAGTTACACCGCGTGGAGGATCCGGAGGAGACGGGCCGGCGTCCGTGAAAGTTAGGCCGAAGAGGACGGCCTTCCCCCGGACACGAGGTGGGCCGAGTGGCCCCCAATTTCAACCGCGTGGAGGCTCCGGAGGAGACGGGCCGGCACCGTGAAACTTTGGCCGAAGAGGACGGCCTTCCCCCGGACACGAGGTGGGCCGAGTGGCCCCTAAGTTCAACCGCGTGGTGGCTCCGGAGGAGACGGGCCGGCACCGTGAAACTTAGGCCGAAGAGGACGGCCTTCCCCCGGACACGAGGTGGGCCGAGTGGCCCCTAAGTTACACCGCGCGGAGGCTCCGGAGGAGACGGGCCGGCGTTCGTGACAGTCAGGCCGAAGAGGATGGCCTTCCCCCGGACACGAGGTGGGCAGAGTGGCCCCCAAGTTCAACCGCGTTGAGGCTCCGGAGGAGACGGGCCGGCTCCGTGAAACTATGGCCGAAGAGGACGGCCTTCCCCCGGACACGAGATGGGCCGAGTGGCCCCCAAGTTCAACCGCGTGGAGGCTCCGGAGGAGACGGACCGGCACCGTGAAACTTAGGCCGAAGAGGACGGCCTTCCCCTGGACACGAGGTGGGCCGAGTGGCCCCTAAGTTCAACCGCGTGGAGGCTCCGGAGGAGACGGACCGGCGTTCGTGAAAGTCAGGCCGAAGAGGATGGCCTTCCACCGGACACGAGGTGGGCCGAGTGGCCCCCAAGTTCAAACGCGTGGAGGCTCCGGAGGAGACGGGCTGGCACCGTGAAACTTAGTCCGAAGAGGATGGCCTTCCCCCGGACGCGAGGTGGGCCGAGTGGCCCCTAAGTTCAACCGCGTGGAGGCTCCGGAGGAGACGGGCCGGCTCCGTGAAACTATGGCCGAAGAGGACGGCCTTCCCCCGGACACGAGATGGGCCGAGTGGCCCCCAAGTTCAACCGCGTGGAGGCTCCGGAGGAGACGGGCCGGCACCGTGAAACTTAGGCCCAAGAGGACGGCCTTCCCCCGGACACGAGGTGGGCCGAGTGGCCCCTAAGTTCAACCGCGTGGAGGCTCCGGAGGAGACGGGCCGGCGTCCATGAAAGTTAGGCCGTAGAGGACGGCCTTGCCCCGGACGCGAAGTGCGGGGGACCTGCCCCTGGTTAGGTGACCAGGGGTAAGGGCGTGAGGAGGAATTTGCACTAAGTCCAACAGGAGACTGGGGGCCGGCGTTCGTGAAAGTTAGGCCGAAGAGGACAGCCTTCCCCCGGACGCGAGGTGGGCCGAGTGGCCCCTAAGTTAAACTGCGTGGAGGCTCCGGAGGAGACGGGCCGGCACCGTGAAACTTAGGCCGAAGAGGACGGCCTTCCCCCGGACACGAGGTGGGCCGAGTGGCCCCTAAGTTCAACCGCGTGGAGGCTCCGGAGGAGACCGGCCGGCGTTCGTGAAAGTCAGGCCGAAGAGGACGGCCTTCCCCCGTACGCGAGGTGGGCCGAGTGGCCCCTAAGTTCAACCGCGTGGAGGCTCCGGAGGAGACGGGCCGGTGTCCGTGAAAGTTAGGCCGAAGAGGACAGCCTTCCCCCGGACGCGATGTGGGCCGAGTGGCCCCTAAGTTCAACCGCGTGGAGGCTCCGGAGGAGACAGGCCGGCGTTCGTGAAAGTCAGGCCGAAGAGGACGGCCTTCCCCCGGACGCGAGGTGGGCCGTGTGGCCCCTAAGTTCAACCGCATGTAGGCTCCGGAGGAGACGGGCCGGCGTTCGTGAAAGTCAGGCCGAAGAGGATGGCCTTCCCCCGGACACGAGGTGGGCCGAGTGTCCCCCAATTTCAACCGCGTGGAGGCTCCGGAGGAGACGGGCCGGCACCGTGAAACTTAGGCCGAAGAGGACGGCCTTCCCCCGGACACGAGGTGGGCCGAGTGGCCCCTAAGTTCAACCGCGTGGAGGCTCCGGAGGAGACGGGCCGGCGTTCGTGAAAGTCAGGCCGAAGAGGATGGCCTTCCCTCGGACACGAGGTGGGCCGAGTGGCCCCCAAGTTCAACCGCGTGGAGGCTCCGGAGGAGACGGGCCGGCACCGTGAAACATAGGCCGAAGAGGACGGCCTTCCCCCGGACACGAGGTGGGCCGAGTGGCCCCCAAGTTCAACCGCGTGGAGGCTCCGGAGGAGACGGGCCGGCACCGTGAAACTTAGGCCGAAGAGGACGGCCTTCCCCCGGACACGAGGTGGGCCGAGTGGCCCCTAAGTTCAACCGCGTGGAGGCTCCGGAGGAGACGGGCCGGCGTCCGTGAAAGTTAGGCCGAAGAGGACGGCCTTCCCCCGGCGAGAGGTGCGGGGGACCTGCCCCTGGTTAGGTGACCAGGGGTAAGGGCGTGAGGAGGAATTTGCACTAAGTCCAACAGGAGACTGGGGGCCGGCGTTCGTGAAAGTTAGGCCGAAGAGGACAGCCTTCCCCCGGACGCGATGTGGGCCGAGTGGCCCCTAAGTTCAACCGCGTGGAGGCTCCGGAGGAGACGGGCCGGCGTTCGTGAAAGTCAGGCCGAAGAGGATGGCCTTCCCCCGGACACGAGGTGGGCCGAGTGGCCCCTAAGTTCAACCGCGTGGAGGCTCCGGAGGAGACCGGCCGGCGTTCGTGAAAGTCAGGCTGAAGAGGACGGCATTCCCCCGGACGCGAGGTGGGCCGAGTGGCCCCTAAGTTCAACCGCGTGGAGGCTCTGGAGGAGACGGGCCGGCACCGTGAATCTTAGGCCGAAGAGGACGGCCTTCCCCCGGACACGAGGTGGGCCGAGTGGCCCCTAAGTTCAACCGCGTGGAGGCTCAGGAGGAGACGGGCCGGCGTTCGTGAAAGTCAGGCCGAAGAGGATGGCCTTCCCCCGGACACGAGGTGGGCCGAGTGGCCCCTAAGTTCAACCGCGTGGAGGCTCCGGAGGAGACGGGCCGGCACCGTGAAACTTAGGCCGAAGAGGACGGCCTTCCCCCGGACACGAGATGGGCCGAGTGGCCCCTAAGTTCAACCGCGTGGAGGCTCCGGAGGAGACGGGCCGGCACCGTGAAACTTAGGCCGAAGAGGACGACCTTCCCCCGGACACGAGGTGGGCCGAGTGGCCCCTAAGTTCAACCGCGTGGAGGCTCCGGAGGAGACGGGCCGGCGTCCGTGAAAGTCAGGCCGAAGAGGACGGCCTTCCCCCGGACGCGAGGTGGGCCGAGTGGCCCCCAATTTCAACCGCGTGGAGGCTCCGGAGGAGACGGGCCTGCGTTCGTGAAAGTCAGGCCGAAGAGGACGGCCTTCCCCCAGACACGAGGTGGGCCAAGTGGCCCCTAAGTTACACCGCGTGGAGGCTCCGGAGGAGACGGGCCGGCGTCCGTGAAAGTTAGGCCGAAGAGGACGGCCTTCCCCCGGACACGAGGTGGGCCGAGTGGCCCCCAATTTCAACCGCGTGGAGGCTCCGGAGGAGACGGGCTGACGTTCGTGAAAAAGTCAGGCCGAAGAGGACGGCTTTCCCCCGGACGCGAGGTGCGGGGGACCTGCCCCTGGTTAGGTGACCAGGGGTAAGGGCGTGAGGAGGAATTTGCACTAAGTCCAACAGGAGACTTGGGGCCGGCGTTCGTGAAAGTTAGGCCGAAGAGGACAGCCTTCCCCCGGACGCAAGGTGGGCCGAGTGGCCCCTAAGTTCAACCGCGTGGAGGCTCCGGAGGAGACGGGCCGGCGTTCGTGAAAGTCAGGCCGAAGAGGAGAGCCTTCCCCCAGACACGAGGTGGGCCAAGTGGCCCCTAAGTTACACCGCGCGGAGGCTCCGGAGGAGACGGGCCGGAGTCCGTGAAAGTTAGGCCGAAGAGGACGGCCTTCCCCCGGACGCGAGGTGCGGGGGACCTGCCCCTGGTTAGGTGACCAGGAGTAAGGGCGTGAGGAGGAATTTGCACTAAGTCCAACAGGAGACTGGGGGCCGGCGTTCGTGAAAGTTAGGCCGAAGAGGTCAGCCTTCCCCCGGACGCGAGGTGGGCCGAGTGGCCCCTAAGTTCAACCGCGTGGAGGCTCCGGAGGAGACCGGCCGGCGTTCGTGAAAGTCAGGCCGAAGAGGACGGCCTTCCCCCGGACGCGAGGTGGGCCGAGTGGCCCCTAAGTTCAACCGCGTGGAGGCTCCGGAGGAGACGGGCCGGCACCGTGAAACTTAGGCCGAAGAGGACGGCCTTCCCCCGGACACGAGGTGGGCCGAGTGGCCCCCAAGTTCAACCGCGTGGAGGCTCCGGAGGAGACGGGCCGGCACCGTGAAACTTAGGCCGAAGAGGACGGCCTTCCCCCGGATACGAGATGGGCCGAGTGGCCCCCAAGTTCAACCGCGTGGAGGCTCCGGAGTAGACGGGCCGGCACCGTGAAACTTAGGCCGAAGAGGACGGCCTTCCCCCGGACACGAGGTGGGCCGAGTGGCCCCCAAGTTCAACCGCGTGGAGGCTCCGGAGGAGACGGGCCGGCGTCCGTGAAAGTTAGGCCGAAGAGTACGGCCTTCCCCCGGACGCGAGGTGCGGGGGACCTGCCCCTGGTTAGGTGACCAGGGGTAAGGGCGTGAGGAGGAATTTGCACTAAGTCCAACAGGAGACTGGGGGCCGGCGTTCGTGAAAGTTAGGCCGAAGAGGAAAGCCTTTCCCCGGATGCGAGGTGGGCCGAGTGGCCCCTAAGTTCAACCGCGTGGAGGCTCCGGAGGAGACGGGCCGGTGTCCGTGAAAGTTAGGCCGAAGAGGACAGCCTTCCCCCGGACGCGATGTGGGCCGAGTGGCCCCTAAGTTCAACCGCGTGGAGGCTCCGGAGGAGACAGGCCGGCGTTCGTGAAAGTCAGGCCGAAGAGGACGGCCTTCCCCCGGACGCGAGGTGGGCCGTGTGGCCCCTAAGTTCAACCGCATGTAGGCTCCGGAGGAGACGGGCCGGCGTTCGTGAAAGTCAGGCCGAAGAGGATGGCCTTCCCCCGGACACGAGGTGGGCCGAGTGTCCCCCAATTTCAACCGCGTGGAGGCTCCGGAGGAGACGGGCCGGCACCGTGAAACTTAGGCCGAAGAGGACGGCCTTCCCCCGGACACGAGGTGGGCCGAGTGGCCCCTAAGTTCAACCGCGTGGAGGCTCCGGAGGAGACGGGCCGGCGTTCGTGAAAGTCAGGCCGAAGAGGATGGCCTTCCCTCGGACACGAGGTGGGCCGAGTGGCCCCCAAGTTCAACCGCGTGGAGGCTCCGGAGGAGACGGGCCGGCACCGTGAAACATAGGCAGAAGAGGACGGCCTTCCCCCGGACACGAGGTGGGCCGAGTGGCCCCCAAGTTCAACCGCGTGGAGGCTCCGGAGGAGACGGGCCGGCACCGTGAAACTTAGGCCGAAGAGGACGGCCTTCCCCCGGACACGAGGTGGGCCGAGTGGCCCCTAAGTTCAACCGCGTGGAGGCTCCGGAGGAGACGGGCCGGCGTCCGTGAAAGTTAGGCCGAAGAGGACGGCCTTCCCCCGGCGAGAGGTGCGGGGGACCTGCCCCTGGTTAGGTGACCAGGGGTAAGGGCGTGAGGAGGAATTTGCACAAAGTCCAACAGGAGACTGGGGGCCGGCGTTCGTGAAAGTTAGGCCGAAGAGGACAGCCTTCCCCCGGACGCGATGTGGGCCGAGTGGCCCCTAAGTTCAACCGCGTGGAAGCTCCGGAGTAGACGGGCCGGCGTTCGTGAAAGTCAGGCCGAAGAGGATGGCCTTCCCCCGGACACGAGGTGGGCCGAGTGGCCCCTAAGTTCAACCGCGTGGAGGCTCAGGAGGAGACGGGCCGGCGTTCGTGAAAGTCAGGCCGAAGAGGATGGCCTTCCCCCGGACACGAGGTGGGCCGAGTGGCCCCTAAGTTCAACCGCGTGGAGGCTCCGGAGGAGACGGGCCGGCACCGTGAAACTTAGGCCGAAGAGGACGGCCTTCCCCCGGACACGAGGTGGGCCGAGTGGCCCCTAAGTTCAACCGCGTGGAGGCTCCGGAGGAGACGGGCCGTCACCGTGAAACTTAGGCCAAAGAGGACGGCCTTCCCCCGGACGCGATGTGGGCCGAGTGGCCCCTAAGTTCAACCGCGTGGAGGCTCCGGAGGAGACGGGCCGGCACCGTGAAACTTAGGCCGAAGAGGACGGCCTTCCCCCTGACACGAGGTGGGCCGAGTGGCCCCTAAGTTCAACCGCGTGGAGGCTCAGGAGGAGACGGGCCGGCGTTCGTGAAAGTCAGGCCGAAGAGGATGGCCTTCCCCCGGACACGAGGTGGGCCGAGTGGCCCCTAAGTTCAACCGCGTGGAGGCTCCGGAGGAGACGGGCCGGCACCGTGAAACTTAGGCCGAAGAGGACGGCCTTCCCCCGGACACGAGGTGGGCCGAGTGGCCCCTAAGTTCAACCGCGTGGAGGCTCCGGAGGAGACGGGCCGGCACCGTGAAACTTAGGTCGAAGAGGACGGCCTTCCCCCGGACACGAGGTGGGCCGCGTGGCCCCGAAGTTCAACCGCGTGGAGGCTCCGGAGGAGACGGGCCGGCGTCCGTGAAAGTCAGGCCGAAGAGGACGGCCTTCCCCCGGACGCGAGGTGGGCCGAGTGGCCCCCAATTTCAACCGCGTGGAGGCTCCGGAGGAGACCGGCCTGCGTTCGTGAAAGTCAGGCCGAAGAGGACGGCCTTCCCCAAGACACGAGGTGGGCCAAGTGGCCCCTAAGTTACACCGCGTGGAGGCTCCGGAGGAGACGGGCCGACGTTCGTGAAAAAGTCAGGCCGAAGAGGACGGCCTTCCCCCGGACGCGAGGTGCGGGGGACCTGCCCCTGGTTAGGTGACCAGGGGTAAGGGCGTGAGGAGGAATTTGC
The DNA here is from genome assembly GCF_059441095.1 of Idiotropiscis lumnitzeri. Classification (NCBI taxonomy): domain Eukaryota; kingdom Metazoa; phylum Chordata; class Actinopteri; order Syngnathiformes; family Syngnathidae; genus Idiotropiscis; species Idiotropiscis lumnitzeri. The sequence continues at coordinate 396,466 of NW_028283696.1, forward strand.
ACTAAGTCCAACAGGAGACTGGGGGCCGGCGTTCATGAAAGTTAGGCCGAAGAGGAAAGCCTTTCCCCGCACGCGAGGTGGGCCGAATGGCCCCTAGGTTCAACCGCGTGGAGGCTCCGGAGGAGACGGGCCGGCACCGTGAAACTTAGGCCGAAGAGGACGGCCTTCCCCCGGACACGAGGTGGGCCGAGTGGCCCCTAAGTTACACCGCGCGGAGGCTCCGGAGGAGACGGGCCGGCGTTCGTGACAGTCAGGCCGAAGAGGATGGCCTTCCCCCGGACACGAGGTGCGGGGGACCTGCCCCTGGTTAGGTGACCAGGGGTAAGGGCGTGAGGAGGAATTTGCACTAAGTCCAACAGGAGACTTGGGGCCGGCGTTCGTGAAAGTTAGGCCGAAGAGGACAGCCTTCCCCCGGACGCAAGGTGGGCCGAGTGGCCCCTAAGTTCAACCGCGTGGAGGCTCCGGAGGAGACGGGCCGGCGTTCGTGAAAGTCAGGCCGAAGAGGAGAGCCTTCCCCCAGACACGAGGTGGGCCAAGTGGCCCCTAAGTTACACCGCGCGGAGGCTCCGGAGGAGACGGGCCGGAGTCCGTGAAAGTTAGGCCGAAGAGGACGGCCTTCCCCCGGACGCGAGGTGCGGGGGACCTGCCCCTGGTTAGGTGACCAGGAGTAAGGGCGTGAGGAGGAATTTGCACTAAGTCCAACAGGATACTGGGGGCCGGCGTTCGTGAAAGTTAGGCCGAAGAGGACAGCCTTCCCCCGGACGCGAGGTGGGCCGAGTGGCCCCTAAGTTCAACCGCGTGGAGGCTCCGGAGGAGACCGGCCGGCGTTCGTGAAAGTCAGGCCGAAGAGGACGGCCTTCCCCCGGACGCGAGGTGGGCCGAGTGGCCCCCAAGTTCAACCGCGTGGAGGCTCCGGAGGAGACGGGCCGGCACCGTGAAACTTAGGCCGAAGAGGACGGCCTTCCCCCGGATACGAGATGGGCCGAGTGGCCCCCAAGTTCAACCGCGTGGAGGCTCCGGAGGAGACGGGCCGGCACCGTGAAACTTAGGCCGAAGAGGACGGCCTTCCCCCGGATACGAGATGGGCCGAGTGGCCCCCAAGTTCAACCGCGTGGAGGCTCCGGAGTAGACGGGCCGGCACCGTGAAACTTAGGCCGAAGAGGACGGCCTTCCCCCGGACACGAGGTGGGCCGAGTGGCCCCCAAGTTCAACCGCGTGGAGGCTCCGGAGGAGACGGGCCGGCGTCCGTGAAAGTTAGGCCGAAGAGTACGGCCTTCCCCCGGACGCGAGGTGCGGGGGACCTGCCCCTGGTTAGGTGACCAGGGGTAAGGGCGTGAGGAGGAATTTGCACTAAGTCCAACAGGAGACTGGGGGCCGGCGTTCATGAAAGTTAGGCCGAAGAGGAAAGCCTTTCCCCGGATTCGAGGTGGGCCGAGTGGCCCCTAAGTTCAACCGCGTGGAGGCTCCGGAGGAGACGGGCCGGTGTCCGTGAAAGTTAGGCCGAAGAGGACAGCCTTCCCCCGGACGCGATGTGGGCCGAGTGGCCCCTAAGTTCAACCGCGTGGAGGCTCCGGAGGAGACAGGCCGGCGTTCGTGAAAGTCAGGCCGAAGAGGACGGCCTTCCCCCGGACGCGAGGTGGGCCGTGTGGCCCCTAAGTTCAACCGCATGTAGGCTCCGGAGGAGACGGGCCGGCGTTCGTGAAAGTCAGGCCGAAGAGGATGGCCTTCCCCCGGACACGAGGTGGGCCGAGTGTCCCCCAATTTCAACCGCGTGGAGGCTCCGGAGGAGACGGGCCGGCACCGTGAAACTTAGGCCGAAGAGGACGGCCTTCCCCCGGACACGAGGTGGGCCGAGTGGCCCCTAAGTTCAACCGCGTGGAGGCTCCGGAGGAGACGGGCCGGCGTTCGTGAAAGTCAGGCCGAAGAGGATGGCCTTCCCTCGGACACGAGGTGGGCCGAGTGGCCCCCAAGTTCAACCGCGTGGAGGCTCCGGAGGAGACGGGCCGGCACCGTGAAACATAGGCCGAAGAGGACGGCCTTCCCCCGGACACGAGGTGGGCCGAGTGGCCCCCAAGTTCAACCGCGTGGAGGCTCCGGAGGAGACGGGCCGGCACCGTGAAACTTAGGCCGAAGAGGACGGCCTTCCCCCGGACACGAGGTGGGCCGAGTGGCCCCTAAGTTCAACCGCGTGGAGGCTCCGGAGGAGACGGGCCGGCGTCCGTGAAAGTTAGGCCGAAGAGGACGGCCTTCCCCCGGCGAGAGGTGCGGGGGACCTGCCCCTGGTTAGGTGACCAGGGGTAAGGGCGTGAGGAGGAATTTGCACTAAGTCCAACAGGAGACTGGGGCCCGCGTTCGTGAAAGTTAGGCCGAAGAGGACAGCCTTCCCCCGGACGCGATGTGGGCCGAGTGGCCCCTAAGTTCAACCGCGTGGAGGCTCCGGAGGAGACGGGCCGGCGTTCGTGAAAGTCAGGCCGAAGAGGACGGCCTTCCGCCAGACACGAGGTGGGCCAAGTGGCCCCTAAGTTACACCGCGTGGAGGCTCCGGAGGAGACGGGCCGGCGTCCGTGAAAGTTAGGCCGAAGAGGACGGCCTTCCCCCGGACACGAGGTGGGCCGAGTGGCCCCCAATTTCAACCGCGTGGAGGCTCCGGAGGAGACGGGCCGGCACCGTGAAACTTTGGCCGAAGAGGACGGCCTTCCCCCGGACACGAGGTGGGCCGAGTGGCCCCTAAGTTCAACCGCGTGGAGGCTCCGGAGGAGACGGGCCGGCGTTCGTGAAAGTCAGGCCGAAGAGGATGGCCTTCCCCCGGACACGAGGTGGGCCGAGTGGCCCCCAAGTTTACCGCGTGGAGGCTCCGGAGGAGACGGGCCGGCGTCCGTGAAAGTTAGGCCGAAGAGTACGGCCGTCCCCCGGACGCGAGGTGCGGGGGACCTGCCCCTGGTTAGGTGACCAGGGGTAAGGGCGTGAGGAGGAATTTGCACTAAGTCCAACAAGAGACTGGGGGCCGGCGTTCGTGAAAGTTAGGCCAAAGAGGACAGCCTTCCCCTGGACGCGAGTTGGGCCGAGTGGCCCCTAAGTTTAACCGCGTGGAGGCTCCGGAGGAGACGGGCCGGCACCGTGAAACTTAGGCCGAAGAGGACGGCCTTCCCCCGGACACGAGGTGGGCCGAGTGGCCCCTAAGTTCAACCGCGTGGAGGCTCCGGAGGAGACGGGCCGTCACCGTGAAACTTAGGCCAAAGAGGACGGCCTTCCCCCGGACGCGATGTGGGCCGAGTGGCCCCTAAGTTCAACCGCGTGGAGGCTCCGGAGGAGACGGGCCGGCACCGTGAAACTTAGGCCGAAGAGGACGGCCTTCCCCCTGACACGAGGTGGGCCGAGTGGCCCCTAAGTTCAACCGCGTGGAGGCTCAGGAGGAGACGGGCCGGCGTTCGTGAAAGTCAGGCCGAAGAGGATGGCCTTCCCCCGGACACGAGGTGGGCCGAGTGGCCCCTAAGTTCAACCGCGTGGAGGCTCCGGAGGAGACGGGCCGGCACCGTGAAACTTAGGCCGAAGAGGACGGCCTTCCCCCGGACACGAGGTGGGCCGAGTGGCCCCTAAGTTCAACCGCGTGGAGGCTCCGGAGGAGACGGGCCGGCACCGTGAAACTTAGGTCGAAGAGGACGGCCTTCCCCCGGACACGAGGTGGGCCGCGTGGCCCCGAAGTTCAACCGCGTGGAGGCTCCGGAGGAGACGGGCCGGCGTCCGTGAAAGTCAGGCCGAAGAGGACGGCCTTCCCCCGGACGCGAGGTGGGCCGAGTGGCCCCCAATTTCAACCGCGTGGAGGCTCCGGAGGAGACCGGCCTGCGTTCGTGAAAGTCAGGCCGAAGAGGACGGCCTTCCCCAAGACACGAGGTGGGCCAAGTGGCCCCTAAGTTACACCGCGTGGAGGCTCCGGAGGAGACGGGCCGACGTTCGTGAAAAAGTCAGGCCGAAGAGGACGGCCTTCCCCCGGACGCGAGGTGCGGGGGACCTGCCCCTGGTTAGGTGACCAGGGGTAAGGGCGTGAGGAGGAATTTGCACTAAGTCCAACAGGAGACTGGGGGCCGGCGTTCATGAAAGTTAGGCCGAAGAGGAAAGCCTTTCCCCGCACGCGAGGTGGGCCGAATGGCCCCTAGGTTCAACCGCGTGGAGGCTCCGGAGGAGACGGGCCGGCACCGTGAAACTTAGGCCGAAGAGGACGGCCTTCCCCCGGACACGAGGTGGGCCGAGTGGCCCCTAAGTTACACCGCGCGGAGGCTCCGGAGGAGACGGGCCGGCGTTCGTGACAGTCAGGCCGAAGAGGATGGCCTTCCCCCGGACACGAGGTGCGGGGGACCTGCCCCTGGTTAGGTGACCAGGGGTAAGGGCGTGAGGAGGAATTTGCACTAAGTCCAACAGGAGACTTGGGGCCGGCGTTCGTGAAAGTTAGGCCGAAGAGGACAGCCTTCCCCCGGACGCAAGGTGGGCCGAGTGGCCCCTAAGTTCAACCGCGTGGAGGCTCCGGAGGAGACGGGCCGGCGTTCGTGAAAGTCAGGCCGAAGAGGAGAGCCTTCCCCCAGACACGAGGTGGGCCAAGTGGCCCCTAAGTTACACCGCGCGGAGGCTCCGGAGGAGACGGGCCGGAGTCCGTGAAAGTTAGGCCGAAGAGGACGGCCTTCCCCCGGACGCGAGGTGCGGGGGACCTGCCCCTGGTTAGGTGACCAGGAGTAAGGGCGTGAGGAGGAATTTGCACTAAGTCCAACAGGATACTGGGGGCCGGCGTTCGTGAAAGTTAGGCCGAAGAGGACAGCCTTCCCCCGGACGCGAGGTGGGCCGAGTGGCCCCTAAGTTCAACCGCGTGGAGGCTCCGGAGGAGACCGGCCGGCGTTCGTGAAAGTCAGGCCGAAGAGGACGGCCTTCCCCCGGACGCGAGGTGGGCCGAGTGGCCCCCAAGTTCAACCGCGTGGAGGCTCCGGAGGAGACGGGCCGGCACCGTGAAACTTAGGCCGAAGAGGACGGCCTTCCCCCGGATACGAGATGGGCCGAGTGGCCCCCAAGTTCAACCGCGTGGAGGCTCCGGAGGAGACGGGCCGGCACCGTGAAACTTAGGCCGAAGAGGACGGCCTTCCCCCGGATACGAGATGGGCCGAGTGGCCCCCAAGTTCAACCGCGTGGAGGCTCCGGAGTAGACGGGCCGGCACCGTGAAACTTAGGCCGAAGAGGACGGCCTTCCCCCGGACACGAGGTGGGCCGAGTGGCCCCCAAGTTCAACCGCGTGGAGGCTCCGGAGGAGACGGGCCGGCGTCCGTGAAAGTTAGGCCGAAGAGTACGGCCTTCCCCCGGACGCGAGGTGCGGGGGACCTGCCCCTGGTTAGGTGACCAGGGGTAAGGGCGTGAGGAGGAATTTGCACTAAGTCCAACAGGAGACTGGGGGCCGGCGTTCATGAAAGTTAGGCCGAAGAGGAAAGCCTTTCCCCGGATTCGAGGTGGGCCGAGTGGCCCCTAAGTTCAACCGCGTGGAGGCTCCGGAGGAGACGGGCCGGTGTCCGTGAAAGTTAGGCCGAAGAGGACAGCCTTCCCCCGGACGCGATGTGGGCCGAGTGGCCCCTAAGTTCAACCGCGTGGAGGCTCCGGAGGAGACAGGCCGGCGTTCGTGAAAGTCAGGCCGAAGAGGACGGCCTTCCCCCGGACGCGAGGTGGGCCGTGTGGCCCCTAAGTTCAACCGCATGTAGGCTCCGGAGGAGACGGGCCGGCGTTCGTGAAAGTCAGGCCGAAGAGGATGGCCTTCCCCCGGACACGAGGTGGGCCGAGTGTCCCCCAATTTCAACCGCGTGGAGGCTCCGGAGGAGACGGGCCGGCACCGTGAAACTTAGGCCGAAGAGGACGGCCTTCCCCCGGACACGAGGTGGGCCGAGTGGCCCCTAAGTTCAACCGCGTGGAGGCTCCGGAGGAGACGGGCCGGCGTTCGTGAAAGTCAGGCCGAAGAGGATGGCCTTCCCTCGGACACGAGGTGGGCCGAGTGGCCCCCAAGTTCAACCGCGTGGAGGCTCCGGAGGAGACGGGCCGGCACCGTGAAACATAGGCCGAAGAGGACGGCCTTCCCCCGGACACGAGGTGGGCCGAGTGGCCCCCAAGTTCAACCGCGTGGAGGCTCCGGAGGAGACGGGCCGGCACCGTGAAACTTAGGCCGAAGAGGACGGCCTTCCCCCGGACACGAGGTGGGCCGAGTGGCCCCTAAGTTCAACCGCGTGGAGGCTCCGGAGGAGACGGGCCGGCGTCCGTGAAAGTTAGGCCGAAGAGGACGGCCTTCCCCCGGCGAGAGGTGCGGGGGACCTGCCCCTGGTTAGGTGACCAGGGGTAAGGGCGTGAGGAGGAATTTGCACTAAGTCCAACAGGAGACTGGGGCCCGCGTTCGTGAAAGTTAGGCCGAAGAGGACAGCCTTCCCCCGGACGCGATGTGGGCCGAGTGGCCCCTAAGTTCAACCGCGTGGAGGCTCCGGAGGAGACGGGCCGGCGTTCGTGAAAGTCAGGCCGAAGAGGACGGCCTTCCGCCAGACACGAGGTGGGCCAAGTGGCCCCTAAGTTACACCGCGTGGAGGCTCCGGAGGAGACGGGCCGGCGTCCGTGAAAGTTAGGCCGAAGAGGACGGCCTTCCCCCGGACACGAGGTGGGCCGAGTGGCCCCCAATTTCAACCGCGTGGAGGCTCCGGAGGAGACGGGCCGGCACCGTGAAACTTTGGCCGAAGAGGACGGCCTTCCCCCGGACACGAGGTGGGCCGAGTGGCCCCTAAGTTCAACCGCGTGGAGGCTCCGGAGGAGACGGGCCGGCGTTCGTGAAAGTCAGGCCGAAGAGGATGGCCTTCCCCCGGACACGAGGTGGGCCGAGTGGCCCCCAAGTTTACCGCGTGGAGGCTCCGGAGGAGACGGGCCGGCGTCCGTGAAAGTTAGGCCGAAGAGTACGGCCGTCCCCCGGACGCGAGGTGCGGGGGACCTGCCCCTGGTTAGGTGACCAGGGGTAAGGGCGTGAGGAGGAATTTGCACTAAGTCCAACAAGAGACTGGGGGCCGGCGTTCGTGAAAGTTAGGCCAAAGAGGACAGCCTTCCCCTGGACGCGAGTTGGGCCGAGTGGCCCCTAAGTTTAACCGCGTGGAGGCTCCGGAGGAGACGGGCCGGCACCGTGAAACTTAGGCCGAAGAGGACGGCCTTCCCCCGGACACGAGGTGGGCCAAGTGGCCCCTAAGTTACACCGCGTGGAGGCTCCGGAGGAGACGGGCCGGCTCCGTGAAACTATGGCCGAAGAGGACGGCCTTCCCCCGGACACGAGATGGGCCGAGTGGCTCCCAAGTTCAACCGCGTGGAGGCTCCGGAGGAGACGGGCCGGCACCGTGAAACTTAGGCCCAAGAGGACGGCCTTCCCCCGGACACGAGGTGGGCCGAGTGGCCCCTAAGTTCAACCGCGTGGAGGCTCCGGAGGAGACGGGCCGGCGTCCATGAAAGTTAGGCCGTAGAGGACGGCCTTGCCCCGGACGCGAAGTGCGGGGGACCTGCCCCTGGTTAGGTGACCAGGGGTAAGGGCGTGAGGAGGAATTTGCACTAAGTCCAACAGGAGACTGGGGGCCGGCGTTCGTGAAAGTTAGGCCGAAGAGGACGACCTTCCCCCGGACACGAGGTGGGCCGAGTGGCCCCTAAGTTCAACCGCGTGGAGGCTCCGGAGGAGACGGGCCGGCGTCCGTGAAAGTCAGGCCGAAGAGGACGGCCTTCCCCCGGACGCGAGGTGGGCCGAGTGGCCCCCAATTTCAACCGCGTGGAGGCTCCGGAGGAGACGGGCCTGCGTTCGTGAAAGTCAGGCCGAAGAGGACGGCCTTCCCCCAGACACGAGGTGGGCCAAGTGGCCCCTAAGTTACACCGCGTGGAGGCTCCGGAGGAGACGGGCCGGCGTCCGTGAAAGTTAGGCCGAAGAGGACGGCCTTCCCCCGGACACGAGGTGGGCCGAGTGGCCCCCAATTTCAACCGCGTGGAGGCTCCGGAGGAGACGGGCCGACGTTCGTGAAAAAGTCAGGCCGAAGAGGACGGCCTTCCCCCGGACGCGAGGTGCGGGGGACCTGCCCCTGGTTAGGTGACCAGGGGTAAGGGCGTGAGGAGGAATTTGCACTAAGTCCAACAGGAGACTTGGGGCCGGCGTTCGTGAAAGTTAGGCCGAAGAGGACAGCCTTCCCCCGGACGCAAGGTGGGCCGAGTGGCCCCTAAGTTCAACCGCGTGGAGGCTCCGGAGGAGACGGGCCGGCGTTCGTGAAAGTCAGGCCGAAGAGGAGAGCCTTCCCCCAGACACGAGGTGGGCCAAGTGGCCCCTAAGTTACACCGCGCGGAGGCTCCGGAGGAGACGGGCCGGAGTCCGTGAAAGTTAGGCCGAAGAGGACGGCCTTCCCCCGGACGCGAGGTGCGGGGGACCTGCCCCTGGTTAGGTGACCAGGAGTAAGGGCGTGAGGAGGAATTTGCACTAAGTCCAACAGGAGACTGGGGGCCGGCGTTCGTGAAAGTTAGGCCGAAGAGGTCAGCCTTCCCCCGGACGCGAGGTGGGCCGAGTGGCCCCTAAGTTCAACCGCGTGGAGGCTCCGGAGGAGACAGGCCGGCGTTCGTGAAAGTCAGGCCGAAGAGGACGGCCTTCCCCCGGACGCGAGGTGGGCCGTGTGGCCCCTAAGTTCAACCGCATGTAGGCTCCGGAGGAGACGGGCCGGCGTTCGTGAAAGTCAGGCCGAAGAGGATGGCCTTCCCCCGGACACGAGGTGGGCCGAGTGTCCCCCAATTTCAACCGCGTGGAGGCTCCGGAGGAGACGGGCCGGCACCGTGAAACTTAGGCCGAAGAGGACGGCCTTCCCCCGGACACGAGGTGGGCCGAGTGGCCCCTAAGTTCAACCGCGTGGAGGCTCCGGAGGAGACGGGCCGGCGTTCGTGAAAGTCAGGCCGAAGAGGATGGCCTTCCCTCGGACACGAGGTGGGCCGAGTGGCCCCCAAGTTCAACCGCGTGGAGGCTCCGGAGGAGACGGGCCGGCACCGTGAAACATAGGCAGAAGAGGACGGCCTTCCCCCGGACACGAGGTGGGCCGAGTGGCCCCCAAGTTCAACCGCGTGGAGGCTCCGGAGGAGACGGGCCGGCACCGTGAAACTTAGGCCGAAGAGGACGGCCTTCCCCCGGACACGAGGTGGGCCGAGTGGCCCCTAAGTTCAACCGCGTGGAGGCTCCGGAGGAGACGGGCCGGCGTCCGTGAAAGTTAGGCCGAAGAGGACGGCCTTCCCCCGGCGAGAGGTGCGGGGGACCTGCCCCTGGTTAGGTGACCAGGGGTAAGGGCGTGAGGAGGAATTTGCACAAAGTCCAACAGGAGACTGGGGGCCGGCGTTCGTGAAAGTTAGGCCGAAGAGGACAGCCTTCCCCCGGACGCGATGTGGGCCGAGTGGCCCCTAAGTTCAACCGCGTGGAAGCTCCGGAGGAGACGGGCCGGCGTTCGTGAAAGTCAGGCCGAAGAGGATGGCCTTCCCCCGGACACGAGGTGGGCCGAGTGGCCCCTAAGTTCAACCGCGTGGAGGCTCAGGAGGAGACGGGCCGGCGTTCGTGAAAGTCAGGCCGAAGAGGATGGCCTTCCCCCGGACACGAGGTGGGCCGAGTGGCCCCTAAGTTCAACCGCGTGGAGGCTCCGGAGGAGACGGGCCGGCACCGTGAAACTTAGGCCGAAGAGGACGGCCTTCCCCCGGACACGAGGTGGGCCGAGTGGCCCCTAAGTTCAACCGCGTGGAGGCTCCGGAGGAGACGGGCCGTCACCGTGAAACTTAGGCCGAAGAGGACGGCCTTCCCCCGGACGCGATGTGGGCCGAGTGGCCCCTAAGTTCAACCGCGTGGAGGCTCCGGAGGAGACGGGCCGGCACCGTGAAACTTAGGCCGAAGAGGACGGCCTTCCCCCGGACACGAGGTGGGCCGAATGGCCCCTAAGTTCAACCGCGTGGAGGCTCAGGAGGAGACGGGCCGGCGTTCGTGAAAGTCAGGCCGAAGAGGATGGCCTTCCCCCGGACACGAGGTGGGCCGAGTGGCCCCTAAGTTCAACCGCGTGGAGGCTCCGGAGGAGACGGGCCGGCACCGTGAAACTTAGGCCGAAGAGGACGGCCTTCCCCCGGACACGAGGTGGGCCGAGTGGCCCCTAAGTTCAACCGCGTGGAGGCTCCGGAGGAGACGGGCCGGCACCGTGAAACTTAGGCCGAAGAGGACGGCCTTCCCCCGGACACGAGGTGGGCCGCGTGGCCCCTAAGTTCAACCGCGTGGAGGCTCCGGAGGAGACGGGCCGGCGTCCGTGAAAGTCAGGCCGAAGAGGACGGCCTTCCCCCGGACGCGAGGTGGGTTGAGTGGCCCCCAATTTCAACCGCGTGGAGGCTCCGGAGGAGACCGGCCTGCGTTCGTGAAAGTCAGGCCGAAGAGGACGGCCTTCCCCAAGACACGAGGTGGGCCAAGTGGCCCCTAAGTTACACCGCGTGGAGGCTCCGGAGGAGACGGGCCGACGTTCGTGAAAAAGTCAGGCCGAAGAGGACGGCCTTCCCCCGGACGCGAGGTGCGGGGGACCTGCCCCTGGTTAGGTGACCAGGGGTAAGGGCGTGAGGAGGAATTTGCACTAAGTCCAACAGGAGACTGGGGGCCGGCGTTCATGAAAGTTAGGCCGAAGAGGAAAGCCTTTCCCCGCACGCGAGGTGGGCCGAATGGCCCCTAGGTTCAACCGCGTGGAGGCTCCGGAGGAGACGGGCCGGCACCGTGAAACTTAGGCCGAAGAGGACGGCCTTCCCCCGGACACGAGGTGGGCCGAGTGGCCCCTAAGTTACACCGCGCGGAGGCTCCGGAGGAGACGGGCCGGCGTTCGTGACAGTCAGGCCGAAGAGGATGGCCTTCCCCCGGACACGAGGTGCGGGGGACCTGCCCCTGGTTAGGTGACCAGGGGTAAGGGCGTGAGGAGGAATTTGCATTAAGTCCAACAGGAGACTTGGGGCCGGCGTTCGTGAAAGTTAGGCCGAAGAGGACAGCCTTCCCCCGGACGCAAGGTGGGCCGAGTGGCCCCTAAGTTCAACCGCGTGGAGGCTCCGGAGGAGACGGGCCGGCGTTCGTGAAAGTCAGGCCGAAGAGGAGAGCCTTCCCCCAGACACGAGGTGGGCCAAGTGGCCCCTAAGTTACACCGCGCGGAGGCTCCGGAGGAGACGGGCCGGAGTCCGTGAAAGTTAGGCCGAAGAGGACGGCCTTCCCCCGGACGCGAGGTGCGGGGGACCTGCCCCTGGTTAGGTGACCAGGAGTAAGGGCGTGAGGAGGAATTTGCACTAAGTCCAACAGGATACTGGGGGCCGGCGTTCGTGAAAGTTAGGCCGAAGAGGACAGCCTTCCCCCGGACGCGAGGTGGGCCGAGTGGCCCCTAAGTTCAACCGCGTGGAGGCTCCGGAGGAGACCGGCCGGCGTTCGTGAAAGTCAGGCCGAAGAGGACGGCCTTCCCCCGGACGCGAGGTGGGCCGAGTGGCCCCTAAGTTCAACCGCGTGGAGGCTCCGGAGGAGACGGGCCGGCACCGTGAAACTTAGGCCGAAGAGGACGGCCTTCCCCCGGACACGAGGTGGGCCGATTGGCCCCCAAGTTCAACCGCGTGGAGGCTCCGGAGGAGACGGGCCGGCACCGTGAAACTTAGGCCGAAGAGGACGGCCTTCCCCCGGATACGAGATGGGCCGAGTGGCCCCCAAGTTCAACCGCGTGGAGGCTCCGGAGTAGACGGGCCGGCACCGTGAAACTTAGGCCGAAGAGGACGGCCTTCCCCCGGACACGAGGTGGGCCGAGTGGCCCCCAAGTTCAACCGCGTGGAGGCTCCGGAGGAGACGGGCCGGCGTCCGTGAAAGTTAGGCCGAAGAGTACGGCCTTCCCCCGGACGCGAGGTGCGGGGGACCTGCCCCTGGTTAGGTGACCAGGGGTAAGGGCGTGAGGAGGAATTTGCACTAAGTCCAACAGGAGACTGGGGGCCGGCGTTCATGAAAGTTAGGCCGAAGAGGAAAGCCTTTCCCCGGATGCGAGGTGGGCCGAGTGGCCCCTAAGTTCAACCGCGTGGAGGCTCCGGAGGAGACGGGCCGGTGTCCGTGAAAGTTAGGCCGAAGAGGACAGCCTTCCCCCGGACGCGATGTGGGCCGAGTGGCCCCTAAGTTCAACCGCGTGGAGGCTCCGGAGGAGACAGGCCGGCGTTCGTGAAAGTCAGGCCGAAGAGGACGGCCTTCCCCCGGACGCGAGGTGGGCCGTGTGGCCCCTAAGTTCAACCGCATGTAGGCTCCGGAGGAGACGGGCCGGCGTTCGTGAAAGTCAGGCCGAAGAGGATGGCCTTCCCCCGGACACGAGGTGGGCCGAGTGTCCCCCAATTTCAACCGCGTGGAGGCTCCGGAGGAGATGGGCCGGCACCGTGAAACTTAGGCCGAAGAGGACGGCCTTCCCCCGGACACGAGGTGGGCCGAGTGGCCCCTAAGTTCAACCGCGTGGAGGCTCCGGAGGAGACGGGCCGGCGTTCGTGAAAGTCAGGCCGAAGAGGATGGCCTTCCCTCGGACACGAGGTGGGCCGAGTGGCCCCCAAGTTCAACCGCGTGGAGGCTCCGGAGGAGACGGGCCGGCACCGTGAAACATAGGCCGAAGAGGACGGCCTTCCCCCGGACACGAGGTGGGCCGAGTGGCCCCCAAGTTCAACCGCGTGGAGGCTCCGGAGGAGACGGGCCGGCACCGTGAAAATTAGGCCGAAGAGGACGGCCTTCCCCCGGACACGAGGTGGGCCGAGTGGCCCCTAAGTTCAACCGCGTGGAGGCTCCGGAGGAGACGGGCCGGCGTCCGTGAAAGTTAGGCCGAAGAGGACGGCCTTCCCCCGGCGAGAGGTGCGGGGGACCTGCCCCTGGTTAGGTGACCAGGGGTAAGGGCGTGAGGAGGAATTTGCACTAAGTCCAACAGGAGACTGGGGCCCGCGTTCGTGAAAGTTAGGCCGAAGAGGACAGCCTTCCCCCGGACGCGATGTGGGCCGAGTGGCCCCTAAGTTCAACCGCGTGGAGGCTCCGGAGGAGACGGGCCGGCGTCCATGAAAGTTAGGCCGTAGAGGACGGCCTTGCCCCGGACGCGAAGTGCGGGGGACCTGCCCCTGGTTAGGTGACCAGGGGTAAGGGCGTGAGGAGGAATTTGCACTAAGTCCAACAGGAGACTGGGGGCCGGCGTTCGTGAAAATTAGGCCGAAGAGGACAGCCTTCCCCCGGACGCGAGGTGGGCCGAGTGGCCCCGAAGTTAAACTGCGTGGAGGCTCCGGAGGAGACGGGCCGGCACCGTGAAACTTAGGCCGAAGAGGACGGCCTTCCCCCGGACACGAGGTGGGCCGAGTGGCCCCTAAGTTCAACCGCGTGGAGGCTCCGGAGGAGACCGGCCGGCGTTCGTGAAAGTCAGGCCGAAGAGGACGGCCTTCCCCCGTACGCGAGGTGGGCCGAGTGGCCCCTAAGTTCAACCGCATGGAGGCTCCGGAGGAGACGGGCCGGTGTCCGTGAAAGTTAGGCCGAAGAGGACAGCCTTCCCCCGGACGCGATGTGGGCCGAGTGGCCCCTAAGTTCAACCGCGTGAAGGCTCCGGAGGAGACGGGCCGGCGTTCGTGAAAGTCAGGCCGAAGAGGACGGCCTTCCCCCGGACGCGAGGTGGGCCGTGTGGCCCCTAAGTTCAACCGCATGTAGGCTCCGGAGGAGACGGGCCGGCGTTCGTGAAAGTCAGGCCGAAGAGGATGGCCTTCCCCCGGACACGAGGTGGGCCGAGTGTCCCCCAATTTCAACCGCGTGGAGGCTCCGGAGGAGACGGGCCGGCACCGTGAAACTTAGGCCGAAGAGGACGGCCTTCCCCCGGACACGAGGTGGGCCGAGTGGCCCCTAAGTTCAACCGCGTGGAGGCTCCGGAGGAGACGGGCCGGCGTTCGTGAAAGTCAGGCCGAAGAGGATGGCCTTCCCTCGGACACGAGGTGGGCCGAGTGGCCCCCAAGTTCAACCGCGTGGAGGCTCCGGAGGAGACGGGCCGGCACCGTGAAACATAGGCCGAAGAGGACGGCCTTCCCCCGGACACGAGGTGGGCCGAGTGGCCCCCAAGTTCAACCGCGTGGAGGCTCCGGAGGAGACGGGCCGGCACCGTGAAACTTAGGCCGAAGAGGACGGCCTTCCCCCGGACACGAGGTGGGCCGAGTGGCCCCTAAGTTCAACCGCGTGGAGGCTCCGGAGGAGACGGGCCGGCGTCCGTGAAAGTTAGGCCGAAGAGGACGGCCTTCCCCCGGCGAGAGGTGCGGGGGACCTGCCCCTGGTTAGGTGACCAGGGGTAAGGGCGTGAGGAGGAATTTGCACTAAGTCCAACAGGAGACTGGGGGCCGGCGTTCGTGAAAGTTAGGCCGAAGAGGACAGCCTTCCCCCGGACGCGATGTGGGCCGAGTGGCCCCTAAGTTCAACCGCGTGGAGGCTCCGGAGGAGACGGGCCGGCGTTCGTGAAAGTCAGGCCGAAGAGGATGGCCTTCCCCCGGACACGAGGTGGGCCGAGTGGCCCCTAAGTTCAACCGCGTGGAGGCTCCGGAGGAGACCGGCCGGCGTTCGTGAAAGTCAGGCTGAAGAGGACGGCATTCCCCCGGACGCGAGGTGGGCCGAGTGGCCCCTAAGTTCAACCGCGTGGAGGCTCTGGAGGAGACGGGCCGGCACCGTGAATCTTAGGCCGAAGAGGACGGCCTTCCCCCGGACACGAGGTGGGCCGAGTGGCCCCTAAGTTCAACCGCGTGGAGGCTCAGGAGGAGACGGGCCGGCGTTCGTGAAAGTCAGGCCGAAGAGGATGGCCTTCCCCCGGACACGAGGTGGGCCGAGTGGCCCCTAAGTTCAACCGCGTGGAGGCTCCGGAGGAGACGGGCCGGCACCGTGAAACTTAGGCCGAAGAGGACGGCCTTCCCCCGGACACGAGATGGGCCGAGTGGCCCCTAAGTTCAACCGCGTGGAGGCTCCGGAGGAGACGGGCCGGCACCGTGAAACTTAGGCCGAAGAGGACGACCTTCCCCCGGACACGAGGTGGGCCGAGTGGCCCCTAAGTTCAACCGCGTGGAGGCTCCGGAGGAGACGGGCCGGCGTCCGTGAAAGTCAGGCCGAAGAGGACGGCCTTCCCCCGGACGCGAGGTGGGCCGAGTGGCCCCCAATTTCAACCGCGTGGAGGCTCCGGAGGAGACGGGCCTGCGTTCGTGAAAGTCAGGCCGAAGAGGACGGCCTTCCCCCAGACACGAGGTGGGCCAAGTGGCCCCTAAGTTACACCGCGTGGAGGCTCCGGAGGAGACGGGCCGGCGTCCGTGAAAGTTAGGCCGAAGAGGACGGCCTTCCCCCGGACACGAGGTGGGCCGAGTGGCCCCCAATTTCAACCGCGTGGAGGCTCCGGAGGAGACGGGCTGACGTTCGTGAAAAAGTCAGGCCGAAGAGGACGGCCTTCCCCCGGACACGAGGTGGGCCGAGTGGCCCCTAAGTTCAACCGCGTGGAGGCTCCGGAGGAGACGGGCCGGCGTTCGTGAAAGTCAGGCCGAAGAGGATGGCCTTCCCTCGGACACGAGGTGGGCCGAGTGGCCCCCAAGTTCAACCGCGTGGAGGCTCCGGAGGAGACGGGCCGGCACCGTGAAACATAGGCCGAAGAGGACGGCCTTCCCCCGGACACGAGGTG
Source organism: Idiotropiscis lumnitzeri (assembly GCF_059441095.1). NCBI lineage: Eukaryota > Metazoa > Chordata > Actinopteri > Syngnathiformes > Syngnathidae > Idiotropiscis > Idiotropiscis lumnitzeri. The sequence continues at coordinate 412,194 of NW_028283696.1, forward strand.
GGCCGAGTGGCCCCCAAGTTCAACCGCGTGGAGGCTCCGGAGGAGACGGGCCGGCACCGTGAAAATTAGGCCGAAGAGGACGGCCTTCCCCCGGACACGAGGTGGGCCGAGTGGCCCCTAAGTTCAACCGCGTGGAGGCTCCGGAGGAGACGGGCCGGCGTCCGTGAAAGTTAGGCCGAAGAGGACGGCCTTCCCCCGGCGAGAGGTGCGGGGGACCTGCCCCTGGTTAGGTGACCAGGGGTAAGGGCGTGAGGAGGAATTTGCACTAAGTCCAACAGGAGACTGGGGCCCGCGTTCGTGAAAGTTAGGCCGAAGAGGACAGCCTTCCCCCGGACGCGATGTGGGCCGAGTGGCCCCTAAGTTCAACCGCGTGGAGGCTCCGGAGGAGACGGGCCGGCGTCCATGAAAGTTAGGCCGTAGAGGACGGCCTTGCCCCGGACGCGAAGTGCGGGGGACCTGCCCCTGGTTAGGTGACCAGGGGTAAGGGCGTGAGGAGGAATTTGCACTAAGTCCAACAGGAGACTGGGGGCCGGCGTTCGTGAAAATTAGGCCGAAGAGGACAGCCTTCCCCCGGACGCGAGGTGGGCCGAGTGGCCCCGAAGTTAAACTGCGTGGAGGCTCCGGAGGAGACGGGCCGGCACCGTGAAACTTAGGCCGAAGAGGACGGCCTTCCCCCGGACACGAGGTGGGCCGAGTGGCCCCTAAGTTCAACCGCGTGGAGGCTCCGGAGGAGACCGGCCGGCGTTCGTGAAAGTCAGGCCGAAGAGGACGGCCTTCCCCCGTACGCGAGGTGGGCCGAGTGGCCCCTAAGTTCAACCGCATGGAGGCTCCGGAGGAGACGGGCCGGTGTCCGTGAAAGTTAGGCCGAAGAGGACAGCCTTCCCCCGGACGCGATGTGGGCCGAGTGGCCCCTAAGTTCAACCGCGTGAAGGCTCCGGAGGAGACGGGCCGGCGTTCGTGAAAGTCAGGCCGAAGAGGACGGCCTTCCCCCGGACGCGAGGTGGGCCGTGTGGCCCCTAAGTTCAACCGCATGTAGGCTCCGGAGGAGACGGGCCGGCGTTCGTGAAAGTCAGGCCGAAGAGGATGGCCTTCCCCCGGACACGAGGTGGGCCGAGTGTCCCCCAATTTCAACCGCGTGGAGGCTCCGGAGGAGACGGGCCGGCACCGTGAAACTTAGGCCGAAGAGGACGGCCTTCCCCCGGACACGAGGTGGGCCGAGTGGCCCCTAAGTTCAACCGCGTGGAGGCTCCGGAGGAGACGGGCCGGCGTTCGTGAAAGTCAGGCCGAAGAGGATGGCCTTCCCTCGGACACGAGGTGGGCCGAGTGGCCCCCAAGTTCAACCGCGTGGAGGCTCCGGAGGAGACGGGCCGGCACCGTGAAACATAGGCCGAAGAGGACGGCCTTCCCCCGGACACGAGGTGGGCCGAGTGGCCCCCAAGTTCAACCGCGTGGAGGCTCCGGAGGAGACGGGCCGGCACCGTGAAACTTAGGCCGAAGAGGACGGCCTTCCCCCGGACACGAGGTGGGCCGAGTGGCCCCTAAGTTCAACCGCGTGGAGGCTCCGGAGGAGACGGGCCGGCGTCCGTGAAAGTTAGGCCGAAGAGGACGGCCTTCCCCCGGCGAGAGGTGCGGGGGACCTGCCCCTGGTTAGGTGACCAGGGGTAAGGGCGTGAGGAGGAATTTGCACTAAGTCCAACAGGAGACTGGGGGCCGGCGTTCGTGAAAGTTAGGCCGAAGAGGACAGCCTTCCCCCGGACGCGATGTGGGCCGAGTGGCCCCTAAGTTCAACCGCGTGGAGGCTCCGGAGGAGACGGGCCGGCGTTCGTGAAAGTCAGGCCGAAGAGGATGGCCTTCCCCCGGACACGAGGTGGGCCGAGTGGCCCCTAAGTTCAACCGCGTGGAGGCTCCGGAGGAGACCGGCCGGCGTTCGTGAAAGTCAGGCTGAAGAGGACGGCATTCCCCCGGACGCGAGGTGGGCCGAGTGGCCCCTAAGTTCAACCGCGTGGAGGCTCTGGAGGAGACGGGCCGGCACCGTGAATCTTAGGCCGAAGAGGACGGCCTTCCCCCGGACACGAGGTGGGCCGAGTGGCCCCTAAGTTCAACCGCGTGGAGGCTCAGGAGGAGACGGGCCGGCGTTCGTGAAAGTCAGGCCGAAGAGGATGGCCTTCCCCCGGACACGAGGTGGGCCGAGTGGCCCCTAAGTTCAACCGCGTGGAGGCTCCGGAGGAGACGGGCCGGCACCGTGAAACTTAGGCCGAAGAGGACGGCCTTCCCCCGGACACGAGATGGGCCGAGTGGCCCCTAAGTTCAACCGCGTGGAGGCTCCGGAGGAGACGGGCCGGCACCGTGAAACTTAGGCCGAAGAGGACGACCTTCCCCCGGACACGAGGTGGGCCGAGTGGCCCCTAAGTTCAACCGCGTGGAGGCTCCGGAGGAGACGGGCCGGCGTCCGTGAAAGTCAGGCCGAAGAGGACGGCCTTCCCCCGGACGCGAGGTGGGCCGAGTGGCCCCCAATTTCAACCGCGTGGAGGCTCCGGAGGAGACGGGCCTGCGTTCGTGAAAGTCAGGCCGAAGAGGACGGCCTTCCCCCAGACACGAGGTGGGCCAAGTGGCCCCTAAGTTACACCGCGTGGAGGCTCCGGAGGAGACGGGCCGGCGTCCGTGAAAGTTAGGCCGAAGAGGACGGCCTTCCCCCGGACACGAGGTGGGCCGAGTGGCCCCCAATTTCAACCGCGTGGAGGCTCCGGAGGAGACGGGCTGACGTTCGTGAAAAAGTCAGGCCGAAGAGGACGGCCTTCCCCCGGACGCGAGGTGCGGGGGACCTGCCCCTGGTTAGGTGACCAGGGGTAAGGGCGTGAGGAGGAATTTGCACTAAGTCCAACAGGAGACTTGGGGCCGGCGTTCGTGAAAGTTAGGCCGAAGAGGACAGCCTTCCCCCGGACGCAAGGTGGGCCGAGTGGCCCCTAAGTTCAACCGCGTGGAGGCTCCGGAGGAGACGGGCCGGCGTTCGTGAAAGTCAGGCCGAAGAGGAGAGCCTTCCCCCAGACACGAGGTGGGCCAAGTGGCCCCTAAGTTACACCGCGCGGAGGCTCCGGAGGAGACGGGCCGGAGTCCGTGAAAGTTAGGCCGAAGAGGACGGCCTTCCCCCGGACGCGAGGTGCGGGGGACCTGCCCCTGGTTAGGTGACCAGGAGTAAGGGCGTGAGGAGGAATTTGCACTAAGTCCAACAGGAGACTGGGGGCCGGCGTTCGTGAAAGTTAGGCCGAAGAGGTCAGCCTTCCCCCGGACGCGAGGTGGGCCGAGTGGCCCCTAAGTTCAACCGCGTGGAGGCTCCGGAGGAGACCGGCCGGCGTTCGTGAAAGTCAGGCCGAAGAGGACGGCCTTCCCCCGGACGCGAGGTGGGCCGAGTGGCCCCTAAGTTCAACCGCGTGGAGGCTCCGGAGGAGACGGGCCGGCACCGTGAAACTTAGGCCGAAGAGGACGGCCTTCCCCCGGACACGAGGTGGGCCGAGTGGCCCCCAAGTTCAACCGCGTGGAGGCTCCGGAGGAGACGGGCCGGCACCGTGAAACTTAGGCCGAAGAGGACGGCCTTCCCCCGGATACGAGATGGGCCGAGTGGCCCCCAAGTTCAACCGCGTGGAGGCTCCGGAGTAGACGGGCCGGCACCGTGAAACTTAGGCCGAAGAGGACGGCCTTCCCCCGGACACGAGGTGGGCCGAGTGGCCCCCAAGTTCAACCGCGTGGAGGCTCCGGAGGAGACGGGCCGGCGTCCGTGAAAGTTAGGCCGAAGAGTACGGCCTTCCCCCGGACGCGAGGTGCGGGGGACCTGCCCCTGGTTAGGTGACCAGGGGTAAGGGCGTGAGGAGGAATTTGCACTAAGTCCAACAGGAGACTGGGGGCCGGCGTTCGTGAAAGTTAGGCCGAAGAGGAAAGCCTTTCCCCGGATGCGAGGTGGGCCGAGTGGCCCCTAAGTTCAACCGCGTGGAGGCTCCGGAGGAGACGGGCTGGTGTCCGTGAAAGTTAGGCCGAAGAGGACAGCCTTCCCCCGGACGCGATGTGGGCCGAGTGGCCCCTAAGTTCAACCGCGTGGAGGCTCCGGAGGAGACAGGCCGGCGTTCGTGAAAGTCAGGCCGAAGAGGACGGCCTTCCCCCGGACGCGAGGTGGGCCGTGTGGCCCCTAAGTTCAACCGCATGTAGGCTCCGGAGGAGACGGGCCGGCGTTCGTGAAAGTCAGGCCGAAGAGGATGGCCTTCCCCCGGACACGAGGTGGGCCGAGTGTCCCCCAATTTCAACCGCGTGGAGGCTCCGGAGGAGACGGGCCGGCACCGTGAAACTTAGGCCGAAGAGGACGGCCTTCCCCCGGACACGAGGTGGGCCGAGTGGCCCCTAAGTTCAACCGCGTGGAGGCTCCGGAGGAGACGGGCCGGCGTTCGTGAAAGTCAGGCCGAAGAGGATGGCCTTCCCTCGGACACGAGGTGGGCCGAGTGGCCCCCAAGTTCAACCGCGTGGAGGCTCCGGAGGAGACGGGCCGGCACCGTGAAACATAGGCAGAAGAGGACGGCCTTCCCCCGGACACGAGGTGGGCCGAGTGGCCCCCAAGTTCAACCGCGTGGAGGCTCCGGAGGAGACGGGCCGGCACCGTGAAACTTAGGCCGAAGAGGACGGCCTTCCCCCGGACACGAGGTGGGCCGAGTGGCCCCTAAGTTCAACCGCGTGGAGGCTCCGGAGGAGACGGGCCGGCGTCCGTGAAAGTTAGGCCGAAGAGGACGGCCTTCCCCCGGCGAGAGGTGCGGGGGACCTGCCCCTGGTTAGGTGACCAGGGGTAAGGGCGTGAGGAGGAATTTGCACAAAGTCCAACAGGAGACTGGGGGCCGGCGTTCGTGAAAGTTAGGCCGAAGAGGACAGCCTTCCCCCGGACGCGATGTGGGCCGAGTGGCCCCTAAGTTCAACCGCGTGGAAGCTCCGGAGGAGACGGGCCGGCGTTCGTGAAAGTCAGGCCGAAGAGGATGGCCTTCCCCCGGACACGAGGTGGGCCGAGTGGCCCCTAAGTTCAACCGCGTGGAGGCTCAGGAGGAGACGGGCCGGCGTTCGTGAAAGTCAGGCCGAAGAGGATGGCCTTCCCCCGGACACGAGGTGGGCCGAGTGGCCCCTAAGTTCAACCGCGTGGAGGCTCCGGAGGAGACGGGCCGGCACCGTGAAACTTAGGCCGAAGAGGACGGCCTTCCCCCGGACACGAGGTGGGCCGAGTGGCCCCTAAGTTCAACCGCGTGGAGGCTCCGGAGGAGACGGGCCGTCACCGTGAAACTTAGGCCAAAGAGGACGGCCTTCCCCCGGACGCGATGTGGGCCGAGTGGCCCCTAAGTTCAACCGCGTGGAGGCTCCGGAGGAGACGGGCCGGCACCGTGAAACTTAGGCCGAAGAGGACGGCCTTCCCCCTGACACGAGGTGGGCCGAGTGGCCCCTAAGTTCAACCGCGTGGAGGCTCAGGAGGAGACGGGCCGGCGTTCGTGAAAGTCAGGCCGAAGAGGATGGCCTTCCCCCGGACACGAGGTGGGCCGAGTGGCCCCTAAGTTCAACCGCGTGGAGGCTCCGGAGGAGACGGGCCGGCACCGTGAAACTTAGGCCGAAGAGGACGGCCTTCCCCCGGACACGAGGTGGGCCGAGTGGCCCCTAAGTTCAACCGCGTGGAGGCTCCGGAGGAGACGGGCCGGCACCGTGAAACTTAGGTCGAAGAGGACGGCCTTCCCCCGGACACGAGGTGGGCCGCGTGGCCCCGAAGTTCAACCGCGTGGAGGCTCCGGAGGAGACGGGCCGGCGTCCGTGAAAGTCAGGCCGAAGAGGACGGCCTTCCCCCGGACGCGAGGTGGGCCGAGTGGCCCCCAATTTCAACCGCGTGGAGGCTCCGGAGGAGACCGGCCTGCGTTCGTGAAAGTCAGGCCGAAGAGGACGGCCTTCCCCAAGACACGAGGTGGGCCAAGTGGCCCCTAAGTTACACCGCGTGGAGGCTCCGGAGGAGACGGGCCGACGTTCGTGAAAAAGTCAGGCCGAAGAGGACGGCCTTCCCCCGGACGCGAGGTGCGGGGGACCTGCCCCTGGTTAGGTGACCAGGGGTAAGGGCGTGAGGAGGAATTTGCACTAAGTCCAACAGGAGACTGGGGGCCGGCGTTCATGAAAGTTAGGCCGAAGAGGAAAGCCTTTCCCCGCACGCGAGGTGGGCCGAATGGCCCCTAGGTTCAACCGCGTGGAGGCTCCGGAGGAGACGGGCCGGCACCGTGAAACTTAGGCCGAAGAGGACGGCCTTCCCCCGGACACGAGGTGGGCCGAGTGGCCCCTAAGTTCAACCGCGTGGAAGCTCCGGAGGAGACGGGCCGGCGTTCGTGAAAGTCAGGCCGAAGAGGATGGCCTTCCCCCGGACACGAGGTGGGCCGAGTGGCCCCTAAGTTCAACCGCGTGGAGGCTCAGGAGGAGACGGGCCGGCGTTCGTGAAAGTCAGGCCGAAGAGGATGGCCTTCCCCCGGACACGAGGTGGGCCGAGTGGCCCCTAAGTTCAACCGCGTGGAGGCTCCGGAGGAGACGGGCCGGCACCGTGAAACTTAGGCCGAAGAGGACGGCCTTCCCCCGGACACGAGGTGGGCCGAGTGGCCCCTAAGTTCAACCGCGTGGAGGCTCCGGAGGAGACGGGCCGTCACCGTGAAACTTAGGCCAAAGAGGACGGCCTTCCCCCGGACGCGATGTGGGCCGAGTGGCCCCTAAGTTCAACCGCGTGGAGGCTCCGGAGGAGACGGGCCGGCACCGTGAAACTTAGGCCGAAGAGGACGGCCTTCCCCCTGACACGAGGTGGGCCGAGTGGCCCCTAAGTTCAACCGCGTGGAGGCTCAGGAGGAGACGGGCCGGCGTTCGTGAAAGTCAGGCCGAAGAGGATGGCCTTCCCCCGGACACGAGGTGGGCCGAGTGGCCCCTAAGTTCAACCGCGTGGAGGCTCCGGAGGAGACGGGCCGGCACCGTGAAACTTAGGCCGAAGAGGACGGCCTTCCCCCGGACACGAGGTGGGCCGAGTGGCCCCTAAGTTCAACCGCGTGGAGGCTCCGGAGGAGACGGGCCGGCACCGTGAAACTTAGGTCGAAGAGGACGGCCTTCCCCCGGACACGAGGTGGGCCGCGTGGCCCCGAAGTTCAACCGCGTGGAGGCTCCGGAGGAGACGGGCCGGCGTCCGTGAAAGTCAGGCCGAAGAGGACGGCCTTCCCCCGGACGCGAGGTGGGCCGAGTGGCCCCCAATTTCAACCGCGTGGAGGCTCCGGAGGAGACCGGCCTGCGTTCGTGAAAGTCAGGCCGAAGAGGACGGCCTTCCCCAAGACACGAGGTGGGCCAAGTGGCCCCTAAGTTACACCGCGTGGAGGCTCCGGAGGAGACGGGCCGACGTTCGTGAAAAAGTCAGGCCGAAGAGGACGGCCTTCCCCCGGACGCGAGGTGCGGGGGACCTGCCCCTGGTTAGGTGACCAGGGGTAAGGGCGTGAGGAGGAATTTGCACTAAGTCCAACAGGAGACTGGGGGCCGGCGTTCATGAAAGTTAGGCCGAAGAGGAAAGCCTTTCCCCGCACGCGAGGTGGGCCGAATGGCCCCTAGGTTCAACCGCGTGGAGGCTCCGGAGGAGACGGGCCGGCACCGTGAAACTTAGGCCGAAGAGGACGGCCTTCCCCCGGACACGAGGTGGGCCGAGTGGCCCCTAAGTTACACCGCGCGGAGGCTCCGGAGGAGACGGGCCGGCGTTCGTGACAGTCAGGCCGAAGAGGATGGCCTTCCCCCGGACACGAGGTGCGGGGGACCTGCCCCTGGTTAGGTGACCAGGGGTAAGGGCGTGAGGAGGAATTTGCACTAAGTCCAACAGGAGACTTGGGGCCGGCGTTCGTGAAAGTTAGGCCGAAGAGGACAGCCTTCCCCCGGACGCAAGGTGGGCCGAGTGGCCCCTAAGTTCAACCGCGTGGAGGCTCCGGAGGAGACGGGCCGGCGTTCGTGAAAGTCAGGCCGAAGAGGAGAGCCTTCCCCCAGACACGAGGTGGGCCAAGTGGCCCCTAAGTTACACCGCGCGGAGGCTCCGGAGGAGACGGGCCGGAGTCCGTGAAAGTTAGGCCGAAGAGGACGGCCTTCCCCCGGACGCGAGGTGCGGGGGACCTGCCCCTGGTTAGGTGACCAGGAGTAAGGGCGTGAGGAGGAATTTGCACTAAGTCCAACAGGATACTGGGGGCCGGCGTTCGTGAAAGTTAGGCCGAAGAGGACAGCCTTCCCCCGGACGCGAGGTGGGCCGAGTGGCCCCTAAGTTCAACCGCGTGGAGGCTCCGGAGGAGACCGGCCGGCGTTCGTGAAAGTCAGGCCGAAGAGGACGGCCTTCCCCCGGACGCGAGGTGGGCCGAGTGGCCCCCAAGTTCAACCGCGTGGAGGCTCCGGAGGAGACGGGCCGGCACCGTGAAACTTAGGCCGAAGAGGACGGCCTTCCCCCGGATACGAGATGGGCCGAGTGGCCCCCAAGTTCAACCGCGTGGAGGCTCCGGAGGAGACGGGCCGGCACCGTGAAACTTAGGCCGAAGAGGACGGCCTTCCCCCGGATACGAGATGGGCCGAGTGGCCCCCAAGTTCAACCGCGTGGAGGCTCCGGAGTAGACGGGCCGGCACCGTGAAACTTAGGCCGAAGAGGACGGCCTTCCCCCGGACACGAGGTGGGCCGAGTGGCCCCCAAGTTCAACCGCGTGGAGGCTCCGGAGGAGACGGGCCGGCGTCCGTGAAAGTTAGGCCGAAGAGTACGGCCTTCCCCCGGACGCGAGGTGCGGGGGACCTGCCCCTGGTTAGGTGACCAGGGGTAAGGGCGTGAGGAGGAATTTGCACTAAGTCCAACAGGAGACTGGGGGCCGGCGTTCATGAAAGTTAGGCCGAAGAGGAAAGCCTTTCCCCGGATTCGAGGTGGGCCGAGTGGCCCCTAAGTTCAACCGCGTGGAGGCTCCGGAGGAGACGGGCCGGTGTCCGTGAAAGTTAGGCCGAAGAGGACAGCCTTCCCCCGGACGCGATGTGGGCCGAGTGGCCCCTAAGTTCAACCGCGTGGAGGCTCCGGAGGAGACAGGCCGGCGTTCGTGAAAGTCAGGCCGAAGAGGACGGCCTTCCCCCGGACGCGAGGTGGGCCGTGTGGCCCCTAAGTTCAACCGCATGTAGGCTCCGGAGGAGACGGGCCGGCGTTCGTGAAAGTCAGGCCGAAGAGGATGGCCTTCCCCCGGACACGAGGTGGGCCGAGTGTCCCCCAATTTCAACCGCGTGGAGGCTCCGGAGGAGACGGGCCGGCACCGTGAAACTTAGGCCGAAGAGGACGGCCTTCCCCCGGACACGAGGTGGGCCGAGTGGCCCCTAAGTTCAACCGCGTGGAGGCTCCGGAGGAGACGGGCCGGCGTTCGTGAAAGTCAGGCCGAAGAGGATGGCCTTCCCTCGGACACGAGGTGGGCCGAGTGGCCCCCAAGTTCAACCGCGTGGAGGCTCCGGAGGAGACGGGCCGGCACCGTGAAACATAGGCCGAAGAGGACGGCCTTCCCCCGGACACGAGGTGGGCCGAGTGGCCCCCAAGTTCAACCGCGTGGAGGCTCCGGAGGAGACGGGCCGGCACCGTGAAACTTAGGCCGAAGAGGACGGCCTTCCCCCGGACACGAGGTGGGCCGAGTGGCCCCTAAGTTCAACCGCGTGGAGGCTCCGGAGGAGACGGGCCGGCGTCCGTGAAAGTTAGGCCGAAGAGGACGGCCTTCCCCCGGCGAGAGGTGCGGGGGACCTGCCCCTGGTTAGGTGACCAGGGGTAAGGGCGTGAGGAGGAATTTGCACTAAGTCCAACAGGAGACTGGGGCCCGCGTTCGTGAAAGTTAGGCCGAAGAGGACAGCCTTCCCCCGGACGCGATGTGGGCCGAGTGGCCCCTAAGTTCAACCGCGTGGAGGCTCCGGAGGAGACGGGCCGGCGTTCGTGAAAGTCAGGCCGAAGAGGACGGCCTTCCCCCAGACACGAGGTGGGCCAAGTGGCCCCTAAGTTACACCGCGTGGAGGCTCCGGAGGAGACGGGCCGGCGTCCGTGAAAGTTAGGCCGAAGAGGACGGCCTTCCCCCGGACACGAGGTGGGCCGAGTGGCCCCCAATTTCAACCGCGTGGAGGCTCCGGAGGAGACGGGCCGGCACCGTGAAACTTTGGCCGAAGAGGACGGCCTTCCCCCGGACACGAGGTGGGCCGAGTGGCCCCTAAGTTCAACCGCGTGGAGGCTCCGGAGGAGACGGGCCGGCGTTCGTGAAAGTCAGGCCGAAGAGGATGGCCTTCCCCCGGACACGAGGTGGGCCGAGTGGCCCCCAAGTTTACCGCGTGGAGGCTCCGGAGGAGACGGGCCGGCGTCCGTGAAAGTTAGGCCGAAGAGTACGGCCGTCCCCCGGACGCGAGGTGCGGGGGACCTGCCCCTGGTTAGGTGACCAGGGGTAAGGGCGTGAGGAGGAATTTGCACTAAGTCCAACAAGAGACTGGGGGCCGGCGTTCGTGAAAGTTAGGCCAAAGAGGACAGCCTTCCCCTGGACGCGAGTTGGGCCGAGTGGCCCCTAAGTTTAACCGCGTGGAGGCTCCGGAGGAGACGGGCCGGCACCGTGAAACTTAGGCCGAAGAGGACGGCCTTCCCCCGGACACGAGGTGGGCCAAGTGGCCCCTAAGTTACACCGCGTGGAGGCTCCGGAGGAGACGGGCCGGCGTCCGTGAAAGTTAGGCCGAAGAGGACGGCCTTCCCCCGGACGCGAGGTGGGCCGAGTGGCCCCTAAGTTCAACCGCGGGGAGGCTCCGGAGGAGACGGGCCAGCGTCCGTGAAAGTTAGGCCGAAGAGTACGGCCTTCCCCCGGACGCAAGGTGTGGGGGACCTGCCCCTGGTTAGGTGACCAGGGGTAAGGGCGTGAGGAGGAATTTGCACTCAGTCCAACAGGAGACTGGGGGCCGGCGTTCGTGAAAGTTAGGCCGAAGAGGACAACCTTCCCCCGGACGCGAGGTGGGCCGAGTGGCCCCTAAGATCAACCGCGTGGAGGCTCCGGAGGAGACCGGCCGGCGTTCGTGAAAGTTAGGCCGAAGAGGACGGCCTTCCCCCGGACACGAGGTGGGCAGAGTGGCCCCCAAGTTCAACCGCGTTGAGGCTCCGGAGGAGACGGGCCGGCTCCGTGAAACTATGGCCGAAGAGGACGACCTTCCCCCAGACACGAGATGGGCCGAGTGGCCCCCAAGTTCAACCGCGTGGAGGCTCCGGAGTAGACGGGCCGGCACCGTGAAACTTAGGCCGAAGAGGACGGCCTTCCCCCGGACACGAGGTGGGCCGAGTGGCCCCCAAGTTCAACCGCGTGGAGGCTCCGGAGGAGACGGGCCGGCGTCCGTGAAAGTTAGGCCGAAGAGTACGGCCTTCCCCCGGACGCGAGGTGCGGGGGACCTGCCCCTGGTTAGGTGACCAGGGGTAAGGGCGTGAGGAGGAATTTGCACTAAGTCCAACAGGAGACTGGGGGCCGGCGTTCATGAAAGTTAGGCCGAAGAGGAAAGCCTTTCCCCGGATTCGAGGTGGGCCGAGTGGCCCCTAAGTTCAACCGCGTGGAGGCTCCGGAGGAGACGGGCCGGTGTCCGTGAAAGTTAGGCCGAAGAGGACAGCCTTCCCCCGGACGCGATGTGGGCCGAGTGGCCCCTAAGTTCAACCGCGTGGAGGCTCCGGAGGAGACAGGCCGGCGTTCGTGAAAGTCAGGCCGAAGAGGACGGCCTTCCCCCGGACGCGAGGTGGGCCGTGTGGCCCCTAAGTTCAACCGCATGTAGGCTCCGGAGGAGACGGGCCGGCGTTCGTGAAAGTCAGGCCGAAGAGGATGGCCTTCCCCCGGACACGAGGTGGGCCGAGTGTCCCCCAATTTCAACCGCGTGGAGGCTCCGGAGGAGACGGGCCGGCACCGTGAAACTTAGGCCGAAGAGGACGGCCTTCCCCCGGACACGAGGTGGGCCGAGTGGCCCCTAAGTTCAACCGCGTGGAGGCTCCGGAGGAGACGGGCCGGCGTTCGTGAAAGTCAGGCCGAAGAGGATGGCCTTCCCTCGGACACGAGGTGGGCCGAGTGGCCCCCAAGTTCAACCGCGTGGAGGCTCCGGAGGAGACGGGCCGGCACCGTGAAACATAGGCCGAAGAGGACGGCCTTCCCCCGGACACGAGGTGGGCCGAGTGGCCCCCAAGTTCAACCGCGTGGAGGCTCCGGAGGAGACGGGCCGGCACCGTGAAACTTAGGCCGAAGAGGACGGCCTTCCCCCGGACACGAGGTGGGCCGAGTGGCCCCTAAGTTCAACCGCGTGGAGGCTCCGGAGGAGACGGGCCGGCGTCCGTGAAAGTTAGGCCGAAGAGGACGGCCTTCCCCCGGCGAGAGGTGCGGGGGACCTGCCCCTGGTTAGGTGACCAGGGGTAAGGGCGTGAGGAGGAATTTGCACTAAGTCCAACAGGAGACTGGGGCCCGCGTTCGTGAAAGTTAGGCCGAAGAGGACAGCCTTCCCCCGGACGCGATGTGGGCCGAGTGGCCCCTAAGTTCAACCGCGTGGAGGCTCCGGAGGAGACGGGCCGGCGTTCGTGAAAGTCAGGCCGAAGAGGACGGCCTTCCCCCAGACACGAGGTGGGCCAAGTGGCCCCTAAGTTACACCGCGTGGAGGCTCCGGAGGAGACGGGCCGGCGTCCGTGAAAGTTAGGCCGAAGAGGACGGCCTTCCCCCGGACACGAGGTGGGCCGAGTGGCCCCCAATTTCAACCGCGTGGAGGCTCCGGAGGAGACGGGCCGGCACCGTGAAACTTTGGCCGAAGAGGACGGCCTTCCCCCGGACACGAGGTGGGCCGAGTGGCCCCTAAGTTCAACCGCGTGGAGGCTCCGGAGGAGACGGGCCGGCGTTCGTGAAAGTCAGGCCGAAGAGGATGGCCTTCCCCCGGACACGAGGTGGGCCGAGTGGCCCCCAAGTTTACCGCGTGGAGGCTCCGGAGGAGACGGGCCGGCGTCCGTGAAAGTTAGGCCGAAGAGTACGGCCGTCCCCCGGACGCGAGGTGCGGGGGACCTGCCCCTGGTTAGGTGACCAGGGGTAAGGGCGTGAGGAGGAATTTGCACTAAGTCCAACAAGAGACTGGGGGCCGGCGTTCGTGAAAGTTAGGCCAAAGAGGACAGCCTTCCCCTGGACGCGAGTTGGGCCGAGTGGCCCCTAAGTTTAACCGCGTGGAGGCTCCGGAGGAGACGGGCCGGCACCGTGAAACTTAGGCCGAAGAGGACGACCTTCCCCCGGACACGAGGTGGGCCGAGTGGCCCCTAAGTTCAACCGCGTGGAGGCTCCGGAGGAGACGGGCCGGCGTCCGTGAAAGTCAGGCCGAAGAGGACGGCCTTCCCCCGGACGCGAGGTGGGCCGAGTGGCCCCCAATTTCAACCGCGTGGAGGCTCCGGAGGAGACGGGCCTGCGTTCGTGAAAGTCAGGCCGAAGAGGACGGCCTTCCCCCAGACACGAGGTGGGCCAAGTGGCCCCTAAGTTACACCGCGTGGAGGCTCCGGAGGAGACGGGCCGGCGTCCGTGAAAGTTAGGCCGAAGAGGACGGCCTTCCCCCGGACACGAGGTGGGCCGAGTGGCCCCCAATTTCAACCGCGTGGAGGCTCCGGAGGAGACGGGCTGACGTTCGTGAAAAAGTCAGGCCGAAGAGGACGGCCTTCCCCCGGACGCGAGGTGCGGGGGACCTGCCCCTGGTTAGGTGACCAGGGGTAAGGGCGTGAGGAGGAATTTGCACTAAGTCCAACAGGAGACTTGGGGCCGGCGTTCGTGAAAGTTAGGCCGAAGAGGACAGCCTTCCCCCGGACGCAAGGTGGGCCGAGTGGCCCCTAAGTTCAACCGCGTGGAGGCTCCGGAGGAGACGGGCCGGCGTTCGTGAAAGTCAGGCCGAAGAGGAGAGCCTTCCCCCAGACACGAGGTGGGCCAAGTGGCCCCTAAGTTACACCGCGCGGAGGCTCCGGAGGAGACGGGCCGGAGTCCGTGAAAGTTAGGCCGAAGAGGACGGCCTTCCCCCGGACGCGAGGTGCGGGGGACCTGCCCCTGGTTAGGTGACCAGGAGTAAGGGCGTGAGGAGGAATTTGCACTAAGTCCAACAGGAGACTGGGGGCCGGCGTTCGTGAAAGTTAGGCCGAAGAGGAAAGCCTTTCCCCGGATGCGAGGTGGGCCGAGTGGCCCCTAAGTTCAACCGCGTGGAGGCTCCGGAGGAGACGGGCCGGCACCGTGAAACTTAGGCCGAAGAGGACGGCCTTCCCCCGGATACGAGATGGGCCGAGTGGCCCCCAAGTTCAACCGCGTGGAGGCTCCGGAGTAGACGGGCCGGCACCGTGAAACTTAGGCCGAAGAGGACGGCCTTCCCCCGGACGCGATGTGGGCCGAGTGGCCCCTAAGTTCAACCGCGTGGAGGCTCCGGAGGAGACAGGCCGGCGTTCGTGAAAGTCAGGCCGAAGAGGACGGCCTTCCCCCGGACGCGAGGTGGGCCGTGTGGCCCCTAAGTTCAACCGCATGTAGGCTCCGGAGGAGACGGGCCGGCGTTCGTGAAAGTCAGGCCGAAGAGGATGGCCTTCCCCCGGACACGAGGTGGGCCGAGTGTCCCCCAATTTCAACCGCGTGGAGGCTCCGGAGGAGACGGGCCGGCACCGTGAAACTTAGGCCGAAGAGGACGGCCTTCCCCCGGACACGAGGTGGGCCGAGTGGCCCCTAAGTTCAACCGCGTGGAGGCTCCGGAGGAGACGGGCCGGCGTTCGTGAAAGTCAGGCCGAAGAGGATGGCCTTCCCTCGGACACGAGGTGGGCCGAGTGGCCCCCAAGTTCAACCGCGTGGAGGCTCCGGAGGAGACGGGCCGGCACCGTGAAACATAGGCAGAAGAGGACGGCCTTCCCCCGGACACGAGGTGGGCCGAGTGGCCCCCAAGTTCAACCGCGTGGAGGCTCCGGAGGAGACGGGCCGGCACCGTGAAACTTAGGCCGAAGAGGACGGCCTTCCCCCGGACACGAGGTGGGCCGAGTGGCCCCTAAGTTCAACCGCGTGGAGGCTCCGGAGGAGACGGGCCGGCGTCCGTGAAAGTTAGGCCGAAGAGGACGGCCTTCCCCCGGCGAGAGGTGCGGGGGACCTGCCCCTGGTTAGGTGACCAGGGGTAAGGGCGTGAGGAGGAATTTGCACAAAGTCCAACAGGAGACTGGGGGCCGGCGTTCGTGAAAGTTAGGCCGAAGAGGACAGCCTTCCCCCGGACGCGATGTGGGCCGAGTGGCCCCTAAGTTCAACCGCGTGGAAGCTCCGGAGGAGACGGGCCGGCGTTCGTGAAAGTCAGGCCGAAGAGGATGGCCTTCCCCCGGACACGAGGTGGGCCGAGTGGCCCCTAAGTTCAACCGCGTGGAGGCTCCGGAGTAGACGGGCCGGCACCGTGAAACTTAGGCCGAAGAGGACGGCCTTCCCCCGGACACGAGGTGGGCCGAGTGGCCCCCAAGTTCAACCGCGTGGAGGCTCCGGAGTAGACGGGCCGGCACCGTGAAACTTAGGCCGAAGAGGACGGCCTTCCCCCGGACACGAGGTGGGCCGAGTGGCCCCTAAGTTCAACCGCGTGGAGGCTCCGGAGGAGACGGGCCGGCTCCGTGAAACTATGGCCGAAGAGGACGACCTTCCCCCAGACACGAGATGGGCCGAGTGGCCCCCAAGTTCAACCGCGTGGAGGCTCCGGAGTAGACGGGCCGGCACCGTGAAACTTAGGCCGAAGAGGACGGCCTTCCCCCGGACACGAGGTGGGCCGAGTGGCCCCCAAGTTCAACCGCGTGGAGGCTCCGGAGGAGACGGGCCGGCGTCCGTGAAAGTTAGGCCGAAGAGTACGGCCTTCCCCCGGACGCGAGGTGCGGGGGACCTGCCCCTGGTTAGGTGACCAGGGGTAAGGGCGTGAGGAGGAATTTGCACTAAGTCCAACAGGAGACTGGGGGCCGGCGTTCATGAAAGTTAGGCCGAAGAGGAAAGCCTTTCCCCGGATTCGAGGTGGGCCGAGTGGCCCCTAAGTTCAACCGCGTGGAGGCTCCGGAGGAGACGGGCCGGTGTCCGTGAAAGTTAGGCCGAAGAGGACAGCCTTCCCCCGGACGCGATGTGGGCCGAGTGGCCCCTAAGTTCAACCGCGTGGAGGCTCCGGAGGAGACAGGCCGGCGTTCGTGAAAGTCAGGCCGAAGAGGACGGCCTTCCCCCGGACGCGAGGTGGGCCGTGTGGCCCCTAAGTTCAACCGCATGTAGGCTCCGGAGGAGACGGGCCGGCGTTCGTGAAAGTCAGGCCGAAGAGGATGGCCTTCCCCCGGACACGAGGTGGGCCGAGTGTCCCCCAATTTCAACCGCGTGGAGGCTCCGGAGGAGACGGGCCGGCACCGTGAAACTTAGGCCGAAGAGGACGGCCTTCCCCCGGACACGAGGTGGGCCGAGTGGCCCCTAAGTTCAACCGCGTGGAGGCTCCGGAGGAGACGGGCCGGCGTTCGTGAAAGTCAGGCCGAAGAGGATGGCCTTCCCTCGGACACGAGGTGGGCCGAGTGGCCCCCAAGTTCAACCGCGTGGAGGCTCCGGAGGAGACGGGCCGGCACCGTGAAACATAGGCCGAAGAGGACGGCCTTCCCCCGGACACGAGGTGGGCCGAGTGGCCCCCAAGTTCAACCGCGTGGAGGCTCCGGAGGAGACGGGCCGGCACCGTGAAACTTAGGCCGAAGAGGACGGCCTTCCCCCGGACACGAGGTGGGCCGAGTGGCCCCTAAGTTCAACCGCGTGGAGGCTCCGGAGGAGACGGGCCGGCGTCCGTGAAAGTTAGGCCGAAGAGGACGGCCTTCCCCCGGCGAGAGGTGCGGGGGACCTGCCCCTGGTTAGGTGACCAGGGGTAAGGGCGTGAGGAGGAATTTGCACTAAGTCCAACAGGAGACTGGGGCCCGCGTTCGTGAAAGTTAGGCCGAAGAGGACAGCCTTCCCCCGGACGCGATGTGGGCCGAGTGGCCCCTAAGTTCAACCGCGTGGAGGCTCCGGAGGAGACGGGCCGGCGTTCGTGAAAGTCAGGCCGAAGAGGACGGCCTTCCCCCAGACACGAGGTGGGCCAAGTGGCCCCTAAGTTACACCGCGTGGAGGCTCCGGAGGAGACGGGCCGGCGTCCGTGAAAGTTAGGCCGAAGAGGACGGCCTTCCCCCGGACACGAGGTGGGCCGAGTGGCCCCCAATTTCAACCGCGTGGAGGCTCCGGAGGAGACGGGCCGGCACCGTGAAACTTTGGCCGAAGAGGACGGCCTTCCCCCGGACACGAGGTGGGCCGAGTGGCCCCTAAGTTCAACCGCGTGGAGGCTCCGGAGGAGACGGGCCGGCGTTCGTGAAAGTCAGGCCGAAGAGGATGGCCTTCCCCCGGACACGAGGTGGGCCGAGTGGCCCCCAAGTTTACCGCGTGGAGGCTCCGGAGGAGACGGGCCGGCGTCCGTGAAAGTTAGGCCGAAGAGTACGGCCGTCCCCCGGACGCGAGGTGCGGGGGACCTGCCCCTGGTTAGGTGACCAGGGGTAAGGGCGTGAGGAGGAATTTGCACTAAGTCCAACAAGAGACTGGGGGCCGGCGTTCGTGAAAGTTAGGCCAAAGAGGACAGCCTTCCCCTGGACGCGAGTTGGGCCGAGTGGCCCCTAAGTTTAACCGCGTGGAGGCTCCGGAGGAGACGGGCCGGCACCGTGAAACTTAGGCCGAAGAGGACGACCTTCCCCCGGACACGAGGTGGGCCGAGTGGCCCCTAAGTTCAACCGCGTGGAGGCTCCGGAGGAGACGGGCCGGCGTCCGTGAAAGTCAGGCCGAAGAGGACGGCCTTCCCCCGGACGCGAGGTGGGCCGAGTGGCCCCCAATTTCAACCGCGTGGAGGCTCCGGAGGAGACGGGCCTGCGTTCGTGAAAGTCAGGCCGAAGAGGACGGCCTTCCCCCAGACACGAGGTGGGCCAAGTGGCCCCTAAGTTACACCGCGTGGAGGCTCCGGAGGAGACGGGCCGGCGTCCGTGAAAGTTAGGCCGAAGAGGACGGCCTTCCCCCGGACACGAGGTGGGCCGAGTGGCCCCCAATTTCAACCGCGTGGAGGCTCCGGAGGAGACGGGCTGACGTTCGTGAAAAAGTCAGGCCGAAGAGGACGGCCTTCCCCCGGACGCGAGGTGCGGGGGACCTGCCCCTGGTTAGGTGACCAGGGGTAAGGGCGTGAGGAGGAATTTGCACTAAGTCCAACAGGAGACTTGGGGCCGGCGTTCGTGAAAGTTAGGCCGAAGAGGACAGCCTTCCCCCGGACGCAAGGTGGGCCGAGTGGCCCCTAAGTTCAACCGCGTGGAGGCTCCGGAGGAGACGGGCCGGCGTTCGTGAAAGTCAGGCCGAAGAGGAGAGCCTTCCCCCAGACACGAGGTGGGCCAAGTGGCCCCTAAGTTACACCGCGCGGAGGCTCCGGAGGAGACGGGCCGGAGTCCGTGAAAGTTAGGCCGAAGAGGACGGCCTTCCCCCGGACGCGAGGTGCGGGGGACCTGCCCCTGGTTAGGTGACCAGGAGTAAGGGCGTGAGGAGGAATTTGCACTAAGTCCAACAGGAGACTGGGGGCCGGCGTTCGTGAAAGTTAGGCCGAAGAGGAAAGCCTTTCCCCGGATGCGAGGTGGGCCGAGTGGCCCCTAAGTTCAACCGCGTGGAGGCTCCGGAGGAGACGGGCCGGCACCGTGAAACTTAGGCCGAAGAGGACGGCCTTCCCCCGGATACGAGATGGGCCGAGTGGCCCCCAAGTTCAACCGCGTGGAGGCTCCGGAGTAGACGGGCCGGCACCGTGAAACTTAGGCCGAAGAGGACGGCCTTCCCCCGGACACGAGGTGGGCCGAGTGGCCCCCAAGTTCAACCGCGTGGAGGCTCCGGAGGAGACGGGCCGGCGTCCGTGAAAGTTAGGCCGAAGAGTACGGCCTTCCCCCGGACGCGAGGTGCGGGGGACCTGCCCCTGGTTAGGTGACCAGGGGTAAGGGCGTGAGGAGGAATTTGCACTAAGTCCAACAGGAGACTGGGGGCCGGCGTTCGTGAAAGTTAGGCCGAAGAGGAAAGCCTTTCCCCGGATGCGAGGTGGGCCGAGTGGCCCCTAAGTTCAACCGCGTGGAGGCTCCGGAGGAGACGGGCCGGTGTCCGTGAAAGTTAGGCCGAAGAGGACAGCCTTCCCCCGGACGCGATGTGGGCCGAGTGGCCCCTAAGTTCAACCGCGTGGAGGCTCCGGAGGAGACAGGCCGGCGTTCGTGAAAGTCAGGCCGAAGAGGACGGCCTTCCCCCGGACGCGAGGTGGGCCGTGTGGCCCCTAAGTTCAACCGCATGTAGGCTCCGGAGGAGACGGGCCGGCGTTCGTGAAAGTCAGGCCGAAGAGGATGGCCTTCCCCCGGACACGAGGTGGGCCGAGTGTCCCCCAATTTCAACCGCGTGGAGGCTCCGGAGGAGACGGGCCGGCACCGTGAAACTTAGGCCGAAGAGGACGGCCTTCCCCCGGACACGAGGTGGGCCGAGTGGCCCCTAAGTTCAACCGCGTGGAGGCTCCGGAGGAGACGGGCCGGCGTTCGTGAAAGTCAGGCCGAAGAGGATGGCCTTCCCTCGGACACGAGGTGGGCCGAGTGGCCCCCAAGTTCAACCGCGTGGAGGCTCCGGAGGAGACGGGCCGGCACCGTGAAACATAGGCAGAAGAGGACGGCCTTCCCCCGGACACGAGGTGGGCCGAGTGGCCCCCAAGTTCAACCGCGTGGAGGCTCCGGAGGAGACGGGCCGGCACCGTGAAACTTAGGCCGAAGAGGACGGCCTTCCCCCGGACACGAGGTGGGCCGAGTGGCCCCTAAGTTCAACCGCGTGGAGGCTCCGGAGGAGACGGGCCGGCGTCCGTGAAAGTTAGGCCGAAGAGGACGGCCTTCCCCCGGCGAGAGGTGCGGGGGACCTGCCCCTGGTTAGGTGACCAGGGGTAAGGGCGTGAGGAGGAATTTGCACAAAGTCCAACAGGAGACTGGGGGCCGGCGTTCGTGAAAGTTAGGCCGAAGAGGACAGCCTTCCCCCGGACGCGATGTGGGCCGAGTGGCCCCTAAGTTCAACCGCGTGGAAGCTCCGGAGGAGACGGGCCGGCGTTCGTGAAAGTCAGGCCGAAGAGGATGGCCTTCCCCCGGACACGAGGTGGGCCGAGTGGCCCCTAAGTTCAACCGCGTGCAGGCTCAGGAGGAGACGGGCCGGCGTTCGTGAAAGTCAGGCCGAAGAGGATGGCCTTCCCCCGGACACGAGGTGGGCCGAGTGGCCCCTAAGTTCAACCGCGTGGAGGCTCCGGAGGAGACGGGCCGGCACCGTGAAACTTAGGCCGAAGAGGACGGCCTTCCCCCGGACACGAGGTGGGCCGAGTGGCCCCTAAGTTCAACCGCGTGGAGGCTCCGGAGGAGACGGGCCGTCACCGTGAAACTTAGGCCAAAGAGGACGGCCTTCCCCCGGACGCGATGTGGGCCGAGTGGCCCCTAAGTTCAACCGCGTGGAGGCTCCGGAGGAGACGGGCCGGCACCGTGAAACTTAGGCCGAAGAGGACGGCCTTCCCCCTGACACGAGGTGGGCCGAGTGGCCCCTAAGTTCAACCGCGTGGAGGCTCAGGAGGAGACGGGCCGGCGTTCGTGAAAGTCAGGCCGAAGAGGATGGCCTTCCCCCGGACACGAGGTGGGCCGAGTGGCCCCTAAGTTCAACCGCGTGGAGGCTCCGGAGGAGACGGGCCGGCACCGTGAAACTTAGGCCGAAGAGGACGGCCTTCCCCCGGACACGAGGTGGGCCGAGTGGCCCCTAAGTTCAACCGCGTGGAGGCTCCGGAGGAGACGGGCCGGCACCGTGAAACTTAGGTCGAAGAGGACGGCCTTCCCCCGGACACGAGGTGGGCCGCGTGGCCCCGAAGTTCAACCGCGTGGAGGCTCCGGAGGAGACGGGCCGGCGTCCGTGAAAGTCAGGCCGAAGAGGACGGCCTTCCCCCGGACGCGAGGTGGGCCGAGTGGCCCCCAATTTCAACCGCGTGGAGGCTCCGGAGGAGACCGGCCTGCGTTCGTGAAAGTCAGGCCGAAGAGGACGGCCTTCCCCAAGACACGAGGTGGGCCAAGTGGCCCCTAAGTTACACCGCGTGGAGGCTCCGGAGGAGACGGGCCGACGTTCGTGAAAAAGTCAGGCCGAAGAGGACGGCCTTCCCCCGGACGCGAGGTGCGGGGGACCTGCCCCTGGTTAGGTGACCAGGGGTAAGGGCGTGAGGAGGAATTTGCACTAAGTCCAACAGGAGACTGGGGGCCGGCGTTCATGAAAGTTAGGCCGAAGAGGAAAGCCTTTCCCCGCACGCGAGGTGGGCCGAATGGCCCCTAGGTTCAACCGCGTGGAGGCTCCGGAGGAGACGGGCCGGCACCGTGAAACTTAGGCCGAAGAGGACGGCCTTCCCCCGGACACGAGGTGGGCCGAGTGGCCCCTAAGTTACACCGCGCGGAGGCTCCGGAGGAGACGGGCCGGCGTTCGTGACAGTCAGGCCGAAGAGGATGGCCTTCCCCCGGACACGAGGTGCGGGGGACCTGCCCCTGGTTAGGTGACCAGGGGTAAGGGCGTGAGGAGGAATTTGCACTAAGTCCAACAGGAGACTTGGGGCCGGCGTTCGTGAAAGTTAGGCCGAAGAGGACAGCCTTCCCCCGGACGCAAGGTGGGCCGAGTGGCCCCTAAGTTCAACCGCGTGGAGGCTCCGGAGGAGACGGGCCGGCGTTCGTGAAAGTCAGGCCGAAGAGGAGAGCCTTCCCCCAGACACGAGGTGGGCCAAGTGGCCCCTAAGTTACACCGCGCGGAGGCTCCGGAGGAGACGGGCCGGAGTCCGTGAAAGTTAGGCCGAAGAGGACGGCCTTCCCCCGGACGCGAGGTGCGGGGGACCTGCCCCTGGTTAGGTGACCAGGAGTAAGGGCGTGAGGAGGAATTTGCACTAAGTCCAACAGGAGACTTGGGGCCGGCGTTCGTGAAAGTTAGGCCGAAGAGGACAGCCTTCCCCCGGACGCAAGGTGGGCCGAGTGGCCCCTAAGTTCAACCGCGTGGAGGCTCCGGAGGAGACGGGCCGGCGTTCGTGAAAGTCAGGCCGAAGAGGAGAGCCTTCCCCCAGACACGAGGTGGGCCAAGTGGCCCCTAAGTTACACCGCGCGGAGGCTCCGGAGGAGACGGGCCGGAGTCCGTGAAAGTTAGGCCGAAGAGGACGGCCTTCCCCCGGACGCGAGGTGCGGGGGACCTGCCCCTGGTTAGGTGACCAGGAGTAAGGGCGTGAGGAGGAATTTGCACTAAGTCCAACAGGATACTGGGGGCCGGCGTTCGTGAAAGTTAGGCCGAAGAGGACAGCCTTCCCCCGGACGCGAGGTGGGCCGAGTGGCCCCTAAGTTCAACCGCGTGGAGGCTCCGGAGGAGACCGGCCGGCGTTCGTGAAAGTCAGGCCGAAGAGGACGGCCTTCCCCCGGACGCGAGGTGGGCCGAGTGGCCCCCAAGTTCAACCGCGTGGAGGCTCCGGAGGAGACGGGCCGGCACCGTGAAACTTAGGCCGAAGAGGACGGCCTTCCCCCGGATACGAGATGGGCCGAGTGGCCCCCAAGTTCAACCGCGTGGAGGCTCCGGAGGAGACGGGCCGGCACCGTGAAACTTAGGCCGAAGAGGACGGCCTTCCCCCGGATACGAGATGGGCCGAGTGGCCCCCAAGTTCAACCGCGTGGAGGCTCCGGAGTAGACGGGCCGGCACCGTGAAACTTAGGCCGAAGAGGACGGCCTTCCCCCGGACACGAGGTGGGCCGAGTGGCCCCCAAGTTCAACCGCGTGGAGGCTCCGGAGGAGACGGGCCGGCGTCCGTGAAAGTTAGGCCGAAGAGTACGGCCTTCCCCCGGACGCGAGGTGCGGGGGACCTGCCCCTGGTTAGGTGACCAGGGGTAAGGGCGTGAGGAGGAATTTGCACTAAGTCCAACAGGAGACTGGGGGCCGGCGTTCATGAAAGTTAGGCCGAAGAGGAAAGCCTTTCCCCGGATTCGAGGTGGGCCGAGTGGCCCCTAAGTTCAACCGCGTGGAGGCTCCGGAGGAGACGGGCCGGTGTCCGTGAAAGTTAGGCCGAAGAGGACAGCCTTCCCCCGGACGCGATGTGGGCCGAGTGGCCCCTAAGTTCAACCGCGTGGAGGCTCCGGAGGAGACAGGCCGGCGTTCGTGAAAGTCAGGCCGAAGAGGACGGCCTTCCCCCGGACGCGAGGTGGGCCGTGTGGCCCCTAAGTTCAACCGCATGTAGGCTCCGGAGGAGACGGGCCGGCGTTCGTGAAAGTCAGGCCGAAGAGGATGGCCTTCCCCCGGACACGAGGTGGGCCGAGTGTCCCCCAATTTCAACCGCGTGGAGGCTCCGGAGGAGACGGGCCGGCACCGTGAAACTTAGGCCGAAGAGGACGGCCTTCCCCCGGACACGAGGTGGGCCGAGTGGCCCCTAAGTTCAACCGCGTGGAGGCTCCGGAGGAGACGGGCCGGCGTTCGTGAAAGTCAGGCCGAAGAGGATGGCCTTCCCTCGGACACGAGGTGGGCCGAGTGGCCCCCAAGTTCAACCGCGTGGAGGCTCCGGAGGAGACGGGCCGGCACCGTGAAACATAGGCCGAAGAGGACGGCCTTCCCCCGGACACGAGGTGGGCCGAGTGGCCCCCAAGTTCAACCGCGTGGAGGCTCCGGAGGAGACGGGCCGGCACCGTGAAACTTAGGCCGAAGAGGACGGCCTTCCCCCGGACACGAGGTGGGCCGAGTGGCCCCTAAGTTCAACCGCGTGGAGGCTCCGGAGGAGACGGGCCGGCGTCCGTGAAAGTTAGGCCGAAGAGGACGGCCTTCCCCCGGCGAGAGGTGCGGGGGACCTGCCCCTGGTTAGGTGACCAGGGGTAAGGGCGTGAGGAGGAATTTGCACTAAGTCCAACAGGAGACTGGGGCCCGCGTTCGTGAAAGTTAGGCCGAAGAGGACAGCCTTCCCCCGGACGCGATGTGGGCCGAGTGGCCCCTAAGTTCAACCGCGTGGAGGCTCCGGAGGAGACGGGCCGGCGTTCGTGAAAGTCAGGCCGAAGAGGACGGCCTTCCCCCAGACACGAGGTGGGCCAAGTGGCCCCTAAGTTACACCGCGTGGAGGCTCCGGAGGAGACGGGCCGGCGTCCGTGAAAGTTAGGCCGAAGAGGACGGCCTTCCCCCGGACACGAGGTGGGCCGAGTGGCCCCCAATTTCAACCGCGTGGAGGCTCCGGAGGAGACGGGCCGGCACCGTGAAACTTTGGCCGAAGAGGACGGCCTTCCCCCGGACACGAGGTGGGCCGAGTGGCCCCTAAGTTCAACCGCGTGGAGGCTCCGGAGGAGACGGGCCGGCGTTCGTGAAAGTCAGGCCGAAGAGGATGGCCTTCCCCCGGACACGAGGTGGGCCGAGTGGCCCCCAAGTTTACCGCGTGGAGGCTCCGGAGGAGACGGGCCGGCGTCCGTGAAAGTTAGGCCGAAGAGTACGGCCGTCCCCCGGACGCGAGGTGCGGGGGACCTGCCCCTGGTTAGGTGACCAGGGGTAAGGGCGTGAGGAGGAATTTGCACTAAGTCCAACAAGAGACTGGGGGCCGGCGTTCGTGAAAGTTAGGCCAAAGAGGACAGCCTTCCCCTGGACGCGAGTTGGGCCGAGTGGCCCCTAAGTTTAACCGCGTGGAGGCTCCGGAGGAGACGGGCCGGCACCGTGAAACTTAGGCCGAAGAGGACGGCCTTCCCCCGGACACGAGGTGGGCCAAGTGGCCCCTAAGTTACACCGCGTGGAGGCTCCGGAGGAGACGGGCCGGCGTCCGTGAAAGTTAGGCCGAAGAGGACGGCCTTCCCCCGGACGCGAGGTGGGCCGAGTGGCCCCTAAGTTCAACCGCGGGGAGGCTCCGGAGGAGACGGGCCAGCGTCCGTGAAAGTTAGGCCGAAGAGTACGGCCTTCCCCCGGACGCAAGGTGTGGGGGACCTGCCCCTGGTTAGGTGACCAGGGGTAAGGGCGTGAGGAGGAATTTGCACTCAGTCCAACAGGAGACTGGGGGCCGGCGTTCGTGAAAGTTAGGCCGAAGAGGACAACCTTCCCCCGGACGCGAGGTGGGCCGAGTGGCCCCTAAGATCAACCGCGTGGAGGCTCCGGAGGAGACCGGCCGGCGTTCGTGAAAGTTAGGCCGAAGAGGACGGCCTTCCCCCGGACACGAGGTGGGCAGAGTGGCCCCCAAGTTCAACCGCGTTGAGGCTCCGGAGGAGACGGGCCGGCTCCGTGAAACTATGGCCGAAGAGGACGACCTTCCCCCAGACACGAGATGGGCCGAGTGGCCCCCAAGTTCAACCGCGTGGAGGCTCCGGAGTAGACGGGCCGGCACCGTGAAACTTAGGCCGAAGAGGACGGCCTTCCCCCGGACACGAGGTGGGCCGAGTGGCCCCCAAGTTCAACCGCGTGGAGGCTCCGGAGGAGACGGGCCGGCGTCCGTGAAAGTTAGGCCGAAGAGTACGGCCTTCCCCCGGACGCGAGGTGCGGGGGACCTGCCCCTGGTTAGGTGACCAGGGGTAAGGGCGTGAGGAGGAATTTGCACTAAGTCCAACAGGAGACTGGGGGCCGGCGTTCATGAAAGTTAGGCCGAAGAGGAAAGCCTTTCCCCGGATTCGAGGTGGGCCGAGTGGCCCCTAAGTTCAACCGCGTGGAGGCTCCGGAGGAGACGGGCCGGTGTCCGTGAAAGTTAGGCCGAAGAGGACAGCCTTCCCCCGGACGCGATGTGGGCCGAGTGGCCCCTAAGTTCAACCGCGTGGAGGCTCCGGAGGAGACAGGCCGGCGTTCGTGAAAGTCAGGCCGAAGAGGACGGCCTTCCCCCGGACGCGAGGTGGGCCGTGTGGCCCCTAAGTTCAACCGCATGTAGGCTCCGGAGGAGACGGGCCGGCGTTCGTGAAAGTCAGGCCGAAGAGGATGGCCTTCCCCCGGACACGAGGTGGGCCGAGTGTCCCCCAATTTCAACCGCGTGGAGGCTCCGGAGGAGACGGGCCGGCACCGTGAAACTTAGGCCGAAGAGGACGGCCTTCCCCCGGACACGAGGTGGGCCGAGTGGCCCCTAAGTTCAACCGCGTGGAGGCTCCGGAGGAGACGGGCCGGCGTTCGTGAAAGTCAGGCCGAAGAGGATGGCCTTCCCTCGGACACGAGGTGGGCCGAGTGGCCCCCAAGTTCAACCGCGTGGAGGCTCCGGAGGAGACGGGCCGGCACCGTGAAACATAGGCCGAAGAGGACGGCCTTCCCCCGGACACGAGGTGGGCCGAGTGGCCCCCAAGTTCAACCGCGTGGAGGCTCCGGAGGAGACGGGCCGGCACCGTGAAACTTAGGCCGAAGAGGACGGCCTTCCCCCGGACACGAGGTGGGCCGAGTGGCCCCTAAGTTCAACCGCGTGGAGGCTCCGGAGGAGACGGGCCGGCGTCCGTGAAAGTTAGGCCGAAGAGGACGGCCTTCCCCCGGCGAGAGGTGCGGGGGACCTGCCCCTGGTTAGGTGACCAGGGGTAAGGGCGTGAGGAGGAATTTGCACTAAGTCCAACAGGAGACTGGGGCCCGCGTTCGTGAAAGTTAGGCCGAAGAGGACAGCCTTCCCCCGGACGCGATGTGGGCCGAGTGGCCCCTAAGTTCAACCGCGTGGAGGCTCCGGAGGAGACGGGCCGGCGTTCGTGAAAGTCAGGCCGAAGAGGACGGCCTTCCCCCAGACACGAGGTGGGCCAAGTGGCCCCTAAGTTACACCGCGTGGAGGCTCCGGAGGAGACGGGCCGGCGTCCGTGAAAGTTAGGCCGAAGAGGACGGCCTTCCCCCGGACACGAGGTGGGCCGAGTGGCCCCCAATTTCAACCGCGTGGAGGCTCCGGAGGAGACGGGCCGGCACCGTGAAACTTTGGCCGAAGAGGACGGCCTTCCCCCGGACACGAGGTGGGCCGAGTGGCCCCTAAGTTCAACCGCGTGGAGGCTCCGGAGGAGACGGGCCGGCGTTCGTGAAAGTCAGGCCGAAGAGGATGGCCTTCCCCCGGACACGAGGTGGGCCGAGTGGCCCCCAAGTTTACCGCGTGGAGGCTCCGGAGGAGACGGGCCGGCGTCCGTGAAAGTTAGGCCGAAGAGTACGGCCGTCCCCCGGACGCGAGGTGCGGGGGACCTGCCCCTGGTTAGGTGACCAGGGGTAAGGGCGTGAGGAGGAATTTGCACTAAGTCCAACAAGAGACTGGGGGCCGGCGTTCGTGAAAGTTAGGCCAAAGAGGACAGCCTTCCCCTGGACGCGAGTTGGGCCGAGTGGCCCCTAAGTTTAACCGCGTGGAGGCTCCGGAGGAGACGGGCCGGCACCGTGAAACTTAGGCCGAAGAGGACGGCCTTCCCCCGGACACGAGGTGGGCCAAGTGGCCCCTAAGTTACACCGCGTGGAGGCTCCGGAGGAGACGGGCCGGCGTCCGTGAAAGTTAGGCCGAAGAGGACGGCCTTCCCCCGGACGCGAGGTGGGCCGAGTGGCCCCTAAGTTCAACCGCGGGGAGGCTCCGGAGGAGACGGGCCAGCGTCCGTGAAAGTTAGGCCGAAGAGTACGGCCTTCCCCCGGACGCAAGGTGTGGGGGACCTGCCCCTGGTTAGGTGACCAGGGGTAAGGGCGTGAGGAGGAATTTGCACTCAGTCCAACAGGAGACTGGGGGCCGGCGTTCGTGAAAGTTAGGCCGAAGAGGACAACCTTCCCCCGGACGCGAGGTGGGCCGAGTGGCCCCTAAGATCAACCGCGTGGAGGCTCCGGAGGAGACCGGCCGGCGTTCGTGAAAGTTAGGCCGAAGAGGACGGCCTTCCCCCGGACACGAGGTGGGCAGAGTGGCCCCCAAGTTCAACCGCGTTGAGGCTCCGGAGGAGACGGGCCGGCTCCGTGAAACTATGGCCGAAGAGGACGACCTTCCCCCAGACACGAGATGGGCCGAGTGGCCCCCAAGTTCAACCGCGTGGAGGCTCCGGAGTAGACGGGCCGGCACCGTGAAACTTAGGCCGAAGAGGACGGCCTTCCCCCGGACACGAGGTGGGCCGAGTGGCCCCCAAGTTCAACCGCGTGGAGGCTCCGGAGGAGACGGGCCGGCGTCCGTGAAAGTTAGGCCGAAGAGTACGGCCTTCCCCCGGACGCGAGGTGCGGGGGACCTGCCCCTGGTTAGGTGACCAGGGGTAAGGGCGTGAGGAGGAATTTGCACTAAGTCCAACAGGAGACTGGGGGCCGGCGTTCATGAAAGTTAGGCCGAAGAGGAAAGCCTTTCCCCGGATTCGAGGTGGGCCGAGTGGCCCCTAAGTTCAACCGCGTGGAGGCTCCGGAGGAGACGGGCCGGTGTCCGTGAAAGTTAGGCCGAAGAGGACAGCCTTCCCCCGGACGCGATGTGGGCCGAGTGGCCCCTAAGTTCAACCGCGTGGAGGCTCCGGAGGAGACAGGCCGGCGTTCGTGAAAGTCAGGCCGAAGAGGACGGCCTTCCCCCGGACGCGAGGTGGGCCGTGTGGCCCCTAAGTTCAACCGCATGTAGGCTCCGGAGGAGACGGGCCGGCGTTCGTGAAAGTCAGGCCGAAGAGGATGGCCTTCCCCCGGACACGAGGTGGGCCGAGTGTCCCCCAATTTCAACCGCGTGGAGGCTCCGGAGGAGACGGGCCGGCACCGTGAAACTTAGGCCGAAGAGGACGGCCTTCCCCCGGACACGAGGTGGGCCGAGTGGCCCCTAAGTTCAACCGCGTGGAGGCTCCGGAGGAGACGGGCCGGCGTTCGTGAAAGTCAGGCCGAAGAGGATGGCCTTCCCTCGGACACGAGGTGGGCCGAGTGGCCCCCAAGTTCAACCGCGTGGAGGCTCCGGAGGAGACGGGCCGGCACCGTGAAACATAGGCCGAAGAGGACGGCCTTCCCCCGGACACGAGGTGGGCCGAGTGGCCCCCAAGTTCAACCGCGTGGAGGCTCCGGAGGAGACGGGCCGGCACCGTGAAACTTAGGCCGAAGAGGACGGCCTTCCCCCGGACACGAGGTGGGCCGAGTGGCCCCTAAGTTCAACCGCGTGGAGGCTCCGGAGGAGACGGGCCGGCGTCCGTGAAAGTTAGGCCGAAGAGGACGGCCTTCCCCCGGCGAGAGGTGCGGGGGACCTGCCCCTGGTTAGGTGACCAGGGGTAAGGGCGTGAGGAGGAATTTGCACTAAGTCCAACAGGAGACTGGGGCCCGCGTTCGTGAAAGTTAGGCCGAAGAGGACAGCCTTCCCCCGGACGCGATGTGGGCCGAGTGGCCCCTAAGTTCAACCGCGTGGAGGCTCCGGAGGAGACGGGCCGGCGTTCGTGAAAGTCAGGCCGAAGAGGACGGCCTTCCCCCAGACACGAGGTGGGCCAAGTGGCCCCTAAGTTACACCGCGTGGAGGCTCCGGAGGAGACGGGCCGGCGTCCGTGAAAGTTAGGCCGAAGAGGACGGCCTTCCCCCGGACAAGAGGTGGGCCGAGTGGCCCCCAATTTCAACCGCGTGGAGGCTCCGGAGGAGACGGGCCGGCACCGTGAAACTTTGGCCAAAGAGGACGGCCTTCCCCCGGACACGAGGTGGGCCGAGTGGCCCCTAAGTTCAACCGCGTGGAGGCTCCGGAGGAGACGGGCCGGCGTTCGTGAA
Organism: Idiotropiscis lumnitzeri; assembly: GCF_059441095.1. NCBI lineage: Eukaryota > Metazoa > Chordata > Actinopteri > Syngnathiformes > Syngnathidae > Idiotropiscis > Idiotropiscis lumnitzeri. The sequence continues at coordinate 441,917 of NW_028283696.1, forward strand.
AGTCAGGCCGAAGAGGATGGCCTTCCCCCGGACACGAGGTGGGCCGAGTGGCCCCCAAGTTTACCGCGTGGAGGCTCCGGAGGAGACGGGCCGGCGTCCGTGAAAGTTAGGCCGAAGAGTACGGCCGTCCCCCGGACGCGAGGTGCGGGGGACCTGCCCCTGGTTAGGTGACCAGGGGTAAGGGCGTGAGGAGGAATTTGCACTAAGTCCAACAAGAGACTGGGGGCCGGCGTTCGTGAAAGTTAGGCCAAAGAGGACAGCCTTCCCCTGGACGCGAGTTGGGCCGAGTGGCCCCTAAGTTTAACCGCGTGGAGGCTCCGGAGGAGACGGGCCGGCACCGTGAAACTTAGGCCGAAGAGGACGGCCTTCCCCCGGACACGAGGTGGGCCAAGTGGCCCCTAAGTTACACCGCGTGGAGGCTCCGGAGGAGACGGGCCGGCGTCCGTGAAAGTTAGGCCGAAGAGGACGGCCTTCCCCCGGACGCGAGGTGGGCCGAGTGGCCCCTAAGTTCAACCGCGGGGAGGCTCCGGAGGAGACGGGCCAGCGTCCGTGAAAGTTAGGCCGAAGAGTACGGCCTTCCCCCGGACGCAAGGTGTGGGGGACCTGCCCCTGGTTAGGTGACCAGGGGTAAGGGCGTGAGGAGGAATTTGCACTCAGTCCAACAGGAGACTGGGGGCCGGCGTTCGTGAAAGTTAGGCCGAAGAGGACAACCTTCCCCCGGACGCGAGGTGGGCCGAGTGGCCCCTAAGATCAACCGCGTGGAGGCTCCGGAGGAGACCGGCCGGCGTTCGTGAAAGTTAGGCCGAAGAGGACGGCCTTCCCCCGGACACGAGGTGGGCAGAGTGGCCCCCAAGTTCAACCGCGTTGAGGCTCCGGAGGAGACGGGCCGGCTCCGTGAAACTATGGCCGAAGAGGACGACCTTCCCCCAGACACGAGATGGGCCGAGTGGCCCCCAATTTCAACCGCGTGGAGGCTCCGGAGGAGACGGGCCGGCACCGTGAAACTTAGGCCGAAGAGGACGGCCTTCCCCCGGACACGAGGTGGGCCAAGTGGCCCCTAAGTTACACCGCGTGGAGGCTCCGGAGGAGACGGGCCGGCGTCCGTGAAAGTTAGGCCGAAGAGGTCGGCCTTCCCCCGGACGCGAGGTGGGCCGAGTGGCCCCTAAGTTCAACCGCGTGGAGGCTCCGGAGGAGACGGGCCGGCGTTCGTGAAAGTCAGGCCGAAGAGGATGGCCTTCCACCGGAAACGAGGTGGGCCGAGTGGCCCCCAAGTTCAACCGTGTGGAGGCTCCGGAGGAGACGGGCTGGCACCGTGAAACTTAGTCCGAAGAGGATGGCCTTCCCCCGGACACGAGGTGGGCCGAGTGGCCCCCAAGTTCAACCGCGTGGAAGCTCCGGAGGAGACGGGCCGGCACCGTGAAACTTAGGCCGAAGAGGACGGCCTTCCCCCGGACACGAGGTGGGCCGAGTGGCCCCCAATTTCAACCGCGTGGAGGCTCCGGAGGAGAAGGGCCGACGTTCGTGAAAAAGTCAGGCCGAAGAGGACGGCCTTCCCCCGGACGAGAGGTGCGGGGGACCTGCCCCTGGTTAGGTTACCAGGGGTAAGGGCGTGAGGAGGAATTTGCACTAAGTCCAACAGGAGACTGGGGGCCGGCGTTCGTGAAAGTTAGGCCGAAGAGGACAGCCTTCACCCGGACGCGATGTGGGCCGAGTGGACCCTAAGTTCAACCGCGTGGAGGCTCCGGAGGAGACGGGCCGGCGTTCGTGAAAGTCAGGCCGAAGAGGACGGCCTTCCCCCGGACGCGAGGTGGGCCGTGTGGCCCCTAAGTTCAACCGCGTGTAGGCTCCGGAGGAGACGGGCCGGCGTTCGTGAAAGTCAGGCCGAAGAGGATGGCCTTCCCTCGGAAACGAGGTGGGCCGAGTGTTCCCCAATTTCAACCGCGTGGTGGCTCCGGAGGAGACGGGCCGGCACCGTGAAACTTAGGCCGAAGAGGACGGCCTTCCCCCGGACACGAGGTGGGCCGAGTGGCCCCTAAGTTACACCGCGCGGAGGCTCCGGAGGAGACGGGCCGGCGTTCGTGACAGTCAGGCCGAAGAGGATGGCCTTCCCCCGGACACGAGGTGGGCAGAGTGGCCCCCAAGTTCAACCGCGTTGAGGCTCCGGAGGAGACGGGCCGGCTCCGTGAAACTATGGCCGAAGAGGACGGCCTTCCCCCGGACACGAGATGGGCCGAGTGGCCCCCAAGTTCAACCGCGTGGAGGCTCCGGAGGAGACGGACCGGCACCGTGAAACTTAGGCCGAAGAGGACGGCCTTCCCCTGGACACGAGGTGGGCCGAGTGGCCCCTAAGTTCAACCGCGTGGAGGCTCCGGAGGAGACGGGCCGGCGTTCGTGAAAGTCAGGCCGAAGAGGATGGCCTTCCACCGGACACGAGGTGGGCCGAGTGGCCCCCAAGTTCAAACGCGTGGAGGCTCCGGAGGAGACGGGCTGGCACCGTGAAACTTAGTCCGAAGAGGATGGCCTTCCCCCGGACGCGAGGTGGGCCGAGTGGCCCCTAAGTTCAACCGCGTGGAGGCTCCGGAGGAGACGGGCCGGCTCCGTGAAACTATGGCCGAAGAGGACGGCCTTCCCCCGGACACGAGATGGGCCGAGTGGCCCCCAAGTTCAACCGCGTGGAGGCTCCGGAGGAGACGGGCCGGCACCGTGAAACTTAGGCCCAAGAGGACGGCCTTCCCCCGGACACGAGGTGGGCCGAGTGGCCCCTAAGTTCAACCGCGTGGAGGCTCCGGAGGAGACGGGCCGGCGTCCATGAAAGTTAGGCCGTAGAGGACGGCCTTGCCCCGGACGCGAAGTGCGGGGGACCTGCCCCTGGTTAGGTGACCAGGGGTAAGGGCGTGAGGAGGAATTTGCACTAAGTCCAACAGGAGACTGGGGGCCGGCGTTCGTGAAAGTTAGGCCGAAGAGGACGACCTTCCCCCGGACACGAGGTGGGCCGAGTGGCCCCTAAGTTCAACCGCGTGGAGGCTCCGGAGGAGACGGGCCGGCGTCCGTGAAAGTCAGGCCGAAGAGGACGGCCTTCCCCCGGACGCGAGGTGGGCCGAGTGGCCCCCAATTTCAACCGCGTGGAGGCTCCGGAGGAGACGGGCCTGCGTTCGTGAAAGTCAGGCCGAAGAGGACGGCCTTCCCCCAGACACGAGGTGGGCCAAGTGGCCCCTAAGTTACACCGCGTGGAGGCTCCGGAGGAGACGGGCCGGCGTCCGTGAAAGTTAGGCCGAAGAGGACGGCCTTCCCCCGGACACGAGGTGGGCCGAGTGGCCCCCAATTTCAACCGCGTGGAGGCTCCGGAGGAGACGGGCCGACGTTCGTGAAAAAGTCAGGCCGAAGAGGACGGCCTTCCCCCGGACGCGAGGTGCGGGGGACCTGCCCCTGGTTAGGTGACCAGGGGTAAGGGCGTGAGGAGGAATTTGCACTAAGTCCAACAGGAGACTTGGGGCCGGCGTTCGTGAAAGTTAGGCCGAAGAGGACAGCCTTCCCCCGGACGCAAGGTGGGCCGAGTGGCCCCTAAGTTCAACCGCGTGGAGGCTCCGGAGGAGACGGGCCGGCGTTCGTGAAAGTCAGGCCGAAGAGGAGAGCCTTCCCCCAGACACGAGGTGGGCCAAGTGGCCCCTAAGTTACACCGCGCGGAGGCTCCGGAGGAGACGGGCCGGAGTCCGTGAAAGTTAGGCCGAAGAGGACGGCCTTCCCCCGGACGCGAGGTGCGGGGGACCTGCCCCTGGTTAGGTGACCAGGAGTAAGGGCGTGAGGAGGAATTTGCACTAAGTCCAACAGGAGACTGGGGGCCGGCGTTCGTGAAAGTTAGGCCGAAGAGGTCAGCCTTCCCCGGACGCGAGGTGGGCCGAGTGGCCCCTAAGTTCAACCGCGTGGAGGCTCCGGAGGAGACAGGCCGGCGTTCGTGAAAGTCAGGCCGAAGAGGACGGCCTTCCCCCGGACGCGAGGTGGGCCGTGTGGCCCCTAAGTTCAACCGCATGTAGGCTCCGGAGGAGACGGGCCGGCGTTCGTGAAAGTCAGGCCGAAGAGGATGGCCTTCCCCCGGACACGAGGTGGGCCGAGTGTCCCCCAATTTCAACCGCGTGGAGGCTCCGGAGGAGACGGGCCGGCACCGTGAAACTTAGGCCGAAGAGGACGGCCTTCCCCCGGACACGAGGTGGGCCGAGTGGCCCCTAAGTTCAACCGCGTGGAGGCTCCGGAGGAGACGGGCCGGCGTTCGTGAAAGTCAGGCCGAAGAGGATGGCCTTCCCTCGGACACGAGGTGGGCCGAGTGGCCCCCAAGTTCAACCGCGTGGAGGCTCCGGAGGAGACGGGCCGGCACCGTGAAACATAGGCAGAAGAGGACGGCCTTCCCCCGGACACGAGGTGGGCCGAGTGGCCCCCAAGTTCAACCGCGTGGAGGCTCCGGAGGAGACGGGCCGGCACCGTGAAACTTAGGCCGAAGAGGACGGCCTTCCCCCGGACACGAGGTGGGCCGAGTGGCCCCTAAGTTCAACCGCGTGGAGGCTCCGGAGGAGACGGGCCGGCGTCCGTGAAAGTTAGGCCGAAGAGGACGGCCTTCCCCCGGCGAGAGGTGCGGGGGACCTGCCCCTGGTTAGGTGACCAGGGGTAAGGGCGTGAGGAGGAATTTGCACAAAGTCCAACAGGAGACTGGGGGCCGGCGTTCGTGAAAGTTAGGCCGAAGAGGACAGCCTTCCCCCGGACGCGATGTGGGCCGAGTGGCCCCTAAGTTCAACCGCGTGGAAGCTCCGGAGGAGACGGGCCGGCGTTCGTGAAAGTCAGGCCGAAGAGGATGGCCTTCCCCCGGACACGAGGTGGGCCGAGTGGCCCCTAAGTTCAACCGCGTGGAGGCTCAGGAGGAGACGGGCCGGCGTTCGTGAAAGTCAGGCCGAAGAGGATGGCCTTCCCCCGGACACGAGGTGGGCCGAGTGGCCCCTAAGTTCAACCGCGTGGAGGCTCCGGAGGAGACGGGCCGGCACCGTGAAACTTAGGCCGAAGAGGACGGCCTTCCCCCGGACACGAGGTGGGCCGAGTGGCCCCTAAGTTCAACCGCGTGGAGGCTCCGGAGGAGACGGGCCGTCACCGTGAAACTTAGGCCGAAGAGGACGGCCTTCCCCCGGACGCGATGTGGGCCGAGTGGCCCCTAAGTTCAACCGCGTGGAGGCTCCGGAGGAGACGGGCCGGCACCGTGAAACTTAGGCCGAAGAGGACGGCCTTCCCCCGGACACGAGGTGGGCCGAGTGGCCCCTAAGTTCAACCGCGTGGAGGCTCAGGAGGAGACGGGCCGGCGTTCGTGAAAGTCAGGCCGAAGAGGATGGCCTTCCCCCGGACACGAGGTGGGCCGAGTGGCCCCTAAGTTCAACCGCGTGGAGGCTCCGGAGGAGACGGGCCGGCACCGTGAAACTTAGGCCGAAGAGGACGGCCTTCCCCCGGACACGAGGTGGGCCGAGTGGCCCCTAAGTTCAACCGCGTGGAGGCTCCGGAGGAGACGGGCCGGCACCGTGAAACTTAGGCCGAAGAGGACGGCCTTCCCCCGGACACGAGGTGGGCCGCGTGGCCCCTAAGTTCAACCGCGTGGAGGCTCCGGAGGAGACGGGCCGGCGTCCGTGAAAGTCAGGCCGAAGAGGACGGCCTTCCCCCGGACGCGAGGTGGGCCGAGTGGCCCCCAATTTCAACCGCGTGGAGGCTCCGGAGGAGACCGGCCTGCGTTCGTGAAAGTCAGGCCGAAGAGGACGGCCTTCCCCAAGACACGAGGTGGGCCAAGTGGCCCCTAAGTTACACCGCGTGGAGGCTCCGGAGGAGACGGGCCGACGTTCGTGAAAAAGTCAGGCCGAAGAGGACGGCCTTCCCCCGGACGCGAGGTGCGGGGGACCTGCCCCTGGTTAGGTGACCAGGGGTAAGGGCGTGAGGAGGAATTTGCACTAAGTCCAACAGGAGACTGGGGGCCGGCGTTCATGAAAGTTAGGCCGAAGAGGAAAGCCTTTCCCCGCACGCGAGGTGGGCCGAATGGCCCCTAGGTTCAACCGCGTGGAGGCTCCGGAGGAGACGGGCCGGCACCGTGAAACTTAGGCCGAAGAGGACGGCCTTCCCCCGGACACGAGGTGGGCCGAGTGGCCCCTAAGTTACACCGCGCGGAGGCTCCGGAGGAGACGGGCCGGCGTTCGTGACAGTCAGGCCGAAGAGGATGGCCTTCCCCCGGACACGAGGTGCGGGGGACCTGCCCCTGGTTAGGTGACCAGGGGTAAGGGCGTGAGGAGGAATTTGCATTAAGTCCAACAGGAGACTTGGGGCCGGCGTTCGTGAAAGTTAGGCCGAAGAGGACAGCCTTCCCCCGGACGCAAGGTGGGCCGAGTGGCCCCTAAGTTCAACCGCGTGGAGGCTCCGGAGGAGACGGGCCGGCGTTCGTGAAAGTCAGGCCGAAGAGGAGAGCCTTCCCCCAGACACGAGGTGGGCCAAGTGGCCCCTAAGTTACACCGCGCGGAGGCTCCGGAGGAGACGGGCCGGAGTCCGTGAAAGTTAGGCCGAAGAGGACGGCCTTCCCCCGGACGCGAGGTGCGGGGGACCTGCCCCTGGTTAGGTGACCAGGAGTAAGGGCGTGAGGAGGAATTTGCACTAAGTCCAACAGGATACTGGGGGCCGGCGTTCGTGAAAGTTAGGCCGAAGAGGACAGCCTTCCCCCGGACGCGAGGTGGGCCGAGTGGCCCCTAAGTTCAACCGCGTGGAGGCTCCGGAGGAGACCGGCCGGCGTTCGTGAAAGTCAGGCCGAAGAGGACGGCCTTCCCCCGGACGCGAGGTGGGCCGAGTGGCCCCTAAGTTCAACCGCGTGGAGGCTCCGGAGGAGACGGGCCGGCACCGTGAAACTTAGGCCGAAGAGGACGGCCTTCCCCCGGACACGAGGTGGGCCGAGTGGCCCCCAAGTTCAACCGCGTGGAGGCTCCGGAGGAGACGGGCCGGCACCGTGAAACTTAGGCCGAAGAGGACGGCCTTCCCCCGGATACGAGATGGGCCGAGTGGCCCCCAAGTTCAACCGCGTGGAGGCTCCGGAGTAGACGGGCCGGCACCGTGAAACTTAGGCCGAAGAGGACGGCCTTCCCCCGGACACGAGGTGGGCCGAGTGGCCCCCAAGTTCAACCGCGTGGAGGCTCCGGAGGAGACGGGCCGGCGTCCGTGAAAGTTAGGCCGAAGAGTACGGCCTTCCCCCGGACGCGAGGTGCGGGGGACCTGCCCCTGGTTAGGTGACCAGGGGTAAGGGCGTGAGGAGGAATTTGCACTAAGTCCAACAGGAGACTGGGGGCCGGCGTTCATGAAAGTTAGGCCGAAGAGGAAAGCCTTTCCCCGGATGCGAGGTGGGCCGAGTGGCCCCTAAGTTCAACCGCGTGGAGGCTCCGGAGGAGACGGGCCGGTGTCCGTGAAAGTTAGGCCGAAGAGGACAGCCTTCCCCCGGACGCGATGTGGGCCGAGTGGCCCCTAAGTTCAACCGCGTGGAGGCTCCGGAGGAGACAGGCCGGCGTTCGTGAAAGTCAGGCCGAAGAGGACGGCCTTCCCCCGGACGCGAGGTGGGCCGTGTGGCCCCTAAGTTCAACCGCATGTAGGCTCCGGAGGAGACGGGCCGGCGTTCGTGAAAGTCAGGCCGAAGAGGATGGCCTTCCCCCGGACACGAGGTGGGCCGAGTGTCCCCCAATTTCAACCGCGTGGAGGCTCCGGAGGAGATGGGCCGGCACCGTGAAACTTAGGCCGAAGAGGACGGCCTTCCCCCGGACACGAGGTGGGCCGAGTGGCCCCTAAGTTCAACCGCGTGGAGGTTCCGGAGGAGACGGGCCGGCGTTCGTGAAAGTCAGGCCGAAGAGGATGGCCTTCCCTCGGACACGAGGTGGGCCGAGTGGCCCCCAAGTTCAACCGCGTGGAGGCTCCGGAGGAGACGGGCCGGCACCGTGAAACATAGGCCGAAGAGGACGGCCTTCCCCCGGACACGAGGTGGGCCGAGTGGCACCCAAGTTCAACCGCGTGGAGGCTCCGGAGGAGACGGGCCGGCACCGTGAAACTTAGGCCGAAGAGGACGGCCTTCCCCCGGACACGAGGTGGGCCGAGTGGCCCCTAAGTTCAACCGCGTGGAGGCTCCGGAGGAGACGGGCCGGCGTCCGTGAAAGTTAGGCCGAAGAGGACGGCCTTCCCCCGGCGAGAGGTGCGGGGGACCTGCCCCTGGTTAGGTGACCAGGGGTAAGGGCGTGAGGAGGAATTTGCACTAAGTCCAACAGGAGACTGGGGCCCGCGTTCGTGAAAGTTAGGCCGAAGAGGACAGCCTTCCCCCGGACGCGATGTGGGCCGAGTGGCCCCTAAGTTCAACCGCGTGGAGGCTCCGGAGGAGACGGGCCGGCGTCCATGAAAGTTAGGCCGTAGAGGACGGCCTTGCCCCGGACGCGAAGTGCGGGGGACCTGCCCCTGGTTAGGTGACCAGGGGTAAGGGCGTGAGGAGGAATTTGCACTAAGTCCAACAGGAGACTGGGGGCCGGCGTTCGTGAAAATTAGGCCGAAGAGGACAGCCTTCCCCCGGACGCGAGGTGGGCCGAGTGGCCCCGAAGTTAAACTGCGTGGAGGCTCCGGAGGAGACGGGCCGGCACCGTGAAACTTAGGCCGAAGAGGACGGCCTTCCCCCGGACACGAGGTGGGCCGAGTGGCCCCTAAGTTCAACCGCGTGGAGGCTCCGGAGGAGACCGGCCGGCGTTCGTGAAAGTCAGGCCGAAGAGGACGGCCTTCCCCCGTACGCGAGGTGGGCCGAGTGGCCCCTAAGTTCAACCGCATGGAGGCTCCGGAGGAGACGGGCCGGCACCGTGAAACTTAGGCCGAAGAGGACGGCCTTCCCCCGGACACGAGGTGGGCCGAGTGGCCCCTAAGTTCAACCGCGTGGAGGCTCCGGAGGAGACGGGCCGGCGTTCGTGAAAGTCAGGCCGAAGAGGATGGCCTTCCCTCGGACACGAGGTGGGCCGAGTGGCCCCTAAGTTCAACCGCGTGGAGGCTCCGGAGGAGACGGGCCGGCACCGTGAAACTTAGGCCGAAGATGACGGCCTTCCCCCGGACACGAGGTGGGCCGAGTGGCCCCCAAGTTCAACCGCGTGGAGGCGCCGGAGGAGTCGGGCCGGCACCGTGAAACTTAGGCCAAAGAGGACGGCCTTCCCCCGGACACGAGGTGGGCCGAGTGGCCCCTAAGTTCAACCGCGTGGAGGCTCCGGAGGAGACGGGCCGGCGTCCGTGAAAGTTTGGCCGAAGAGGATGGCCTTCCACAGAACACGAGGTGGGCCGAGTGGCCCCTAAGTTCTACCGCGAGGAGGCTCCGGAGGAGACGGGCCGGCGTTCGTGAAAGTCAGGCCGAAGAGAATGGCCTTCCCTCGGACACGAGGTGGGCCGAGTGGCCCCCAAGTTCAACCGCGTGGAGGCTCCGGAGCAGACGGGCCGGCGTCCGTGAAAGTTAGGCCGAAGAGGTCGGCCTTCCCCCGGACGCGAGGTGGGCCGAGTGGCCCCTAAGTTCAACCGCGTGGAGGCTCCGGAGGAGACGGGCCGGCGTTCGTGAAAGTCAGGCCGAAGAGGATGGCCTTCCACAGAACACGAGGTGGGCCGAGTGGCCCCCAAGTTCAACCGTGTGGAGGCTCCGGAGGAGACGGGCTGGCACCGTGAAACTTAGGCCGAAGAGGATGGCCTTCCCCCGGACACGAGATGGGCCGAGTGGCCCCCAAGTTCAACCGCGTGGAGGCTCCGGAGGAGACGGCCCGGCACCGTGAAACTTAGGCCGAAGAGGACGGCCTTCCCCCAGACAGGAGGTGGGCCAAGTGGCCCCTAAGTTACACCGCGTGGAGGCTCCGGAGGAGACGGGCCGGTGTCCGTGAAAGTTAGGCCGAAGAGGACGGCCTTCCCCCGGACGCGAGGTGCGGGGGACCTGCCCCTGGTTAGGTGACCAGGGGTAAGGGCGTGAGGAGGAATTTGCACTAAGTCCAACAGGAGACTGGGGGCCGGCGTTCGTGAAAGTTAGGCCGAAGAGGACAGCCTTCCCCCGGACGCGAGGTGGGCCGAGTGGCCCCTAAGTTCAACCGCGTGGAGGCTCCGGAGGAGACCGGCCGGCTTTCGTGAAAGTCAGGCCGAAGAGGACGGCCTTCCCCCGGACGCGAGGTGGGCCGAGTGGCCCCTAAGTTCAACCGCGTGGAGGCTCCGGAGGAGACGGGCCGGCACCGTGAAACTTTGGCCGAAGAGGACGGCCTTCCCCCGGACACGAGGTGGGCCGAGTGGCCCCTAAGTTCAACCGCGTGGAGGCTCCGGAGGAGACGGGCCGGCACCGTGAAACTTAGGCCGAAGAGGACGGCCTTCCCCCGGATACGAGATGGGCCGAGTGGCCCCCAAGTTCAACCGCGTGGAGGCTCCGGAGTAGACGGGCCGGCACCGTGAAACTTAGGCCGAAGAGGACGGCCTTCCCCCGGACACGAGGTGGGCCGAGTGGCCCCCAAGTTCAACCGCGTGGAGGCTCCGGAGGAGACGGGCCGGCGTCCGTGAAAGTTAGGCCGAAGAGTACGGCCTTCCCCCGGACGCGAGGTGCGGGGGACCTGCCCCTGGTTAGGTGACCAGGGGTAAGGGCGTGAGGAGGAATTTGCACTAAGTCCAACAGGAGACTGGGGGCCGGCGTTCGTGAAAGTTAGGCCGAAGAGGAAAGCCTTTCCCCGGATGCGAGGTGGGCCGAGCTGCCCCTAAGTTCAACCGCGTGGAGGCTCCGGAGGAGACGGGCCGGTGTCCGTGAAAGTTAGGCCGAAGAGGACAGCCTTCCCCCGGACGCGATGTGGGCCGAGTGGCCCCTAAGTTCAACCGCGTGGAGGCTCCGGAGGAGACAGGCCGGCGTTCGTGAAAGTCAGGCCGAAGAGGACGGCCTTCCCCCGGACGCGAGGTGGGCCGTGTGGCCCCTAAGTTCAACCGCATGTAGGCTCCGGAGGAGACGGGCCGGCGTTCGTGAAAGTCAGGCCGAAGAGGATGGCCTTCCCCCGGACACGAGGTGGGCCGAGTGTCCCCCAATTTCAACCGCGTGGAGGCTCCGGAGGAGACGGGCCGGCACCGTGAAACTTAGGCCGAAGAGGACGGCCTTCCCCCGGACACGAGGTGGGCCGAGTGGCCCCTAAGTTCAACCGCGTGGAGGCTCCGGAGGAGACGGGCCGGCGTTCGTGAAAGTCAGGCCGAAGAGGATGGCCTTCCCTCGGACACGAGGTGGGCCGAGTGGCCCCCAAGTTCAACCGCGTGGAGGCTCCGGAGGAGACGGGCCGGCACCGTGAAACATAGGCAGAAGAGGACGGCCTTCCCCCGGACACGAGGTGGGCCGAGTGGCCCCCAAGTTCAACCGCGTGGAGGCTCCGGAGGAGACGGGCCGGCACCGTGAAACTTAGGCCGAAGAGGACGGCCTTCCCCCGGACACGAGGTGGGCCGAGTGGCCCCTAAGTTCAACCGCGTGGAGGCTCCGGAGGAGACGGGCCGGCGTCCGTGAAAGTTAGGCCGAAGCGGACGGCCTTCCCCCGGCGAGAGGTGCGGGGGACCTGCCCCTGGTTAGGTGACCAGGGGTAAGGGCGTGAGGAGGAATTTGCACAAAGTCCAACAGGAGACTGGGGGCCGGCGTTCGTGAAAGTTAGGCCGAAGAGGACAGCCTTCCCCCGGACGCGATGTGGGCCGAGTGGCCCCTAAGTTCAACCGCGTGGAAGCTCCGGAGGAGACGGGCCGGCGTTCGTGAAAGTCAGGCCGAAGAGGATGGCCTTCCCCCGGACACGAGGTGGGCCGAGTGGCCCCTAAGTTCAACCGCGTGGAGGCTCAGGAGGAGACGGGCCGGCGTTCGTGAAAGTCAGGCCGAAGAGGATGGCCTTCCCCCGGACACGAGGTGGGCCGAGTGGCCCCTAAGTTCAACCGCGTGGAGGCTCCGGAGGAGACGGGCCGGCACCGTGAAACTTAGGCCGAAGAGGACGGCCTTCCCCCGGACACGAGGTGGGCCGAGTGGCCCCTAAGTTCAACCGCGTGGAGGCTCCGGAGGAGACGGGCCGTCACCGTGAAACTTAGGCCAAAGAGGACGGCCTTCCCCCGGACGCGATGTGGGCCGAGTGGCCCCTAAGTTCAACCGCGTGGAGGCTCCGGAGGAGACGGGCCGGCACCGTGAAACTTAGGCCGAAGAGGACGGCCTTCCCCCTGACACGAGGTGGGCCGAGTGGCCCCTAAGTTCAACCGCGTGGAGGCTCAGGAGGAGACGGGCCGGCGTTCGTGAAAGTCAGGCCGAAGAGGATGGCCTTCCCCCGGACACGAGGTGGGCCGAGTGGCCCCTAAGTTCAACCGCGTGGAGGCTCCGGAGGAGACGGGCCGGCACCGTGAAACTTAGGCCGAAGAGGACGGCCTTCCCCCGGACACGAGGTGGGCCGAGTGGCCCCTAAGTTCAACCGCGTGGAGGCTCCGGAGGAGACGGGCCGGCACCGTGAAACTTAGGTCGAAGAGGACGGCCTTCCCCCGGACACGAGGTGGGCCGCGTGGCCCCGAAGTTCAACCGCGTGGAGGCTCCGGAGGAGACGGGCTTGGCGTCCGTGAAAGTCAGGCCGAAGAGGACGGCCTTCCCCCGGACGCGAGGTGGGCCGAGTGGCCCCCAATTTCAACCGCGTGGAGGCTCCGGAGTAGACCGGCCTGCGTTCGTGAAAGTCAGGCCGAAGAGGACGGCCTTCCCCAAGACACGAGGTGGGCCAAGTGGCCCCTAAGTTACACCGCGTGGAGGCTCCGGAGGAGACGGGCCGACGTTCGTGAAAAAGTCAGGCCGAAGAGGACAGCCTTCCCCCGGACGCGAGGTGCGGGGGACCTGCCCCTGGTTAGGTGACCAGGGGTAGGGGCGTGAGGAGGAATTTGCACTAAGTCCAACAGGAGACTGGGGGCCGGCGTTCATGAAAGTTAGGCCGAAGAGGAAAGCCTTTCCCCGCACGCGAGGTGGGCCGAATGGCCCCTAGGTTCAACCGCGTGGAGGCTCCGGAGGAGACGGGCCGGCACCGTGAAACTTAGGCCGAAGAGGACGGCCTTCCCCCGGACACGAGGTGGGCCGAGTGGCCCCTAAGTTACACCGCGCGGAGGCTCCGGAGGAGACGGGCCGGCGTTCGTGACAGTCAGGCCGAAGAGGATGGCCTTCCCCCGGACACGAGGTGCGGGGGACCTGCCCCTGGTTAGGTGACCAGGGGTAAGGGCGTGAGGAGGAATTTGCACTAAGTCCAACAGGAGACTTGGGGCCGGCGTTCGTGAAAGTTAGGCCGAAGAGGACAGCCTTCCCCCGGACGCAAGGTGGGCCGAGTGGCCCCTAAGTTCAACCGCGTGGAGGCTCCGGAGGAGACGGGCCGGCGTTCGTGAAAGTCAGGCCGAAGAGGAGAGCCTTCCCCCAGACACGAGGTGGGCCAAGTGGCCCCTAAGTTACACCGCGCGGAGGCTCCGGAGGAGACGGGCCGGAGTCCGTGAAAGTTAGGCCGAAGAGGACGGCCTTCCCCCGGACGCGAGGTGCGGGGGACCTGCCCCTGGTTAGGTGACCAGGAGTAAGGGCGTGAGGAGGAATTTGCACTAAGTCCAACAGGATACTGGGGGCCGGCGTTCGTGAAAGTTAGGCCGAAGAGGACAGCCTTCCCCCGGACGCGAGGTGGGCCGAGTGGCCCCTAAGTTCAACCGCGTGGAGGCTCCGGAGGAGACCGGCCGGCGTTCGTGAAAGTCAGGCCGAAGAGGACGGCCTTCCCCCGGACGCGAGGTGGGCCGAGTGGCCCCCAAGTTCAACCGCGTGGAGGCTCCGGAGGAGACGGGCCGGCACCGTGAAACTTAGGCCGAAGAGGACGGCCTTCCCCCGGATACGAGATGGGCCGAGTGGCCCCCAAGTTCAACCGCGTGGAGGCTCCGGAGGAGACGGGCCGGCACCGTGAAACTTAGGCCGAAGAGGACGGCCTTCCCCCGGATACGAGATGGGCCGAGTGGCCCCCAAGTTCAACCGCGTGGAGGCTCCGGAGTAGACGGGCCGGCACCGTGAAACTTAGGCCGAAGAGGACGGCCTTCCCCCGGACACGAGGTGGGCCGAGTGGCCCCCAAGTTCAACCGCGTGGAGGCTCCGGAGGAGACGGGCCGGCGTCCGTGAAAGTTAGGCCGAAGAGTACGGCCTTCCCCCGGACGCGAGGTGCGGGGGACCTGCCCCTGGTTAGGTGACCAGGGGTAAGGGCGTGAGGAGGAATTTGCACTAAGTCCAACAGGAGACTGGGGGCCGGCGTTCATGAAAGTTAGGCCGAAGAGGAAAGCCTTTCCCCGGATGCGAGGTGGGCCGAGTGGCCCCTAAGTTCAACCGCGTGGAGGCTCCGGAGGAGACGGGCCGGTGTCCGTGAAAGTTAGGCCGAAGAGGACAGCCTTCCCCCGGACGCGATGTGGGCCGAGTGGCCCCTAAGTTCAACCGCGTGGAGGCTCCGGAGGAGACAGGCCGGCGTTCGTGAAAGTCAGGCCGAAGAGGACGGCCTTCCCCCGGACGCGAGGTGGGCCGTGTGGCCCCTAAGTTCAACCGCATGTAGGCTCCGGAGGAGACGGGCCGGCGTTCGTGAAAGTCAGGCCGAAGAGGATGGCCTTCCCCCGGACACGAGGTGGGCCGAGTGTCCCCCAATTTCAACCGCGTGGAGGCTCCGGAGGAGACGGGCCGGCACCGTGAAACTTAGGCCGAAGAGGACGGCCTTCCCCCGGACACGAGGTGGGCCGAGTGGCCCCTAAGTTCAACCGCGTGGAGGCTCCGGAGGAGACGGGCCGGCGTTCGTGAAAGTCAGGCCGAAGAGGATGGCCTTCCCTCGGACACGAGGTGGGCCGAGTGGCCCCCAAGTTCAACCGCGTGGAGGCTCCGGAGGAGACGGGCCGGCACCGTGAAACATAGGCCGAAGAGGACGGCCTTCCCCCGGACACGAGGTGGGCCGAGTGGCCCCCAAGTTCAACCGCGTGGAGGCTCCGGAGGAGACGGGCCGGCACCGTGAAACTTAGGCCGAAGAGGACGGCCTTCCCCCGGACACGAGGTGGGCCGAGTGGCCCCTAAGTTCAACCGCGTGGAGGCTCCGGAGGAGACGGGCCGGCGTTCGTGAAAGTCAGGCCGAAGAGGATGGCCTTCCCCCGGACACGAGGTGGGCCGAGTGGCCCCCAAGTTTACCGCGTGGAGGCTCCGGAGGAGACGGGCCGGCGTCCGTGAAAGTTAGGCCGAAGAGTACGGCCGTCCCCCGGACGCGAGGTGCGGGGGACCTGCCCCTGGTTAGGTGACCAGGGGTAAGGGCGTGACGAGGAATTTGCACTAAGTCCAACAAGAGACTGGGGGCCGGCGTTCGTGAAAGTTAGGCCAAAGAGGACAGCCTTCCCCTGGACGCGAGTTGGGCCGAGTGGCCCCTAAGTTTAACAGCGTGGAGGCTCCGGAGGAGACGGGCCGGCACCGTGAAACTTAGGCCGAAGAGGACGGCCTTCCCCCGGACACGAGGTGGGCCAAGTGGCCCCTAAGTTACACCGCGTGGAGGCTCCGGAGGAGACGGGCCGGCGTCCGTGAAAGTTAGGCCGAAGAGGACGGCCTTCCCCCGGACGCGAGGTGGGCCGAGTGGCCCCTAAGTTCAACCGCGGGGAGGCTCCGGAGGAGACGGGCCAGCGTCCGTGAAAGTTAGGCCGAAGAGTACGGCCTTCCCCCGGACGCAAGGTGTGGGGGACCTGCCCCTGGTTAGGTGACCAGGGGTAAGGGCGTGAGGAGGAATTTGCACTCAGTCCAACAGGAGACTGGGGGCCGGCGTTCGTGAAAGTTAGGCCGAAGAGGACAACCTTCCCCCGGACGCGAGGTGGGCCGAGTGGCCCCTAAGATCAACCGCGTGGAGGCTCCGGAGGAGACCGGCCGGCGTTCGTGAAAGTTAGGCCGAAGAGGACGGCCTTCCCCCGGACACGAGGTGGGCAGAGTGGCCCCCAAGTTCAACAGCGTTGAGGCTCCGGAGGAGACGGGCCGGCTCCGTGAAACTATGGCCGAAGAGGACGACCTTCCCCCAGACACGAGATGGGCCGAGTGGCCCCCAATTTCAACCGCGTGGAGGCTCCGGAGGAGACGGGCCGGCACCGTGAAACTTAGGCCGAAGAGGACGGCCTTCCCCCGGACACGAGGTGGGCCAAGTGGCCCCTAAGTTACACCGCGTGGAGGCTCCGGAGGAGACGGGCCGGCGTCCGTGAAAGTTAGGCCGAAGAGGTCGGCCTTCCCCCGGACGCGAGGTGGGCCGAGTGGCCCCTAAGTTCAACCGCGTGGAGGCTCCGGAGGAGACGGGCCGGCGTTCGTGAAAGTCAGGCCGAAGAGGATGGCCTTCCACCGGAAACGAGGTGGGCCGAGTGGCCCCCAAGTTCAACCGTGTGGAGGCTCCGGAGGAGACGGGCTGGCACCGTGAAACTTAGTCCGAAGAGGATGGCCTTCCCCCGGACACGAGGTGGGCCGAGTGGCCCCCAAGTTCAACCGCGTGGAAGCTCCGGAGGAGACGGGCCGGCACCGTGAAACTTAGGCCGAAGAGGACGGCCTTCCCCCGGACACGAGGTGGGCCGAGTGGCCCCCAATTTCAACCGCGTGGAGGCTCCGGAGGAGAAGGGCCGACGTTCGTGAAAAAGTCAGGCCGAAGAGGACGGCCTTCCCCCGGACGAGAGGTGCGGGGGACCTGCCCCTGGTTAGGTTACCAGGGGTAAGGGCGTGAGGAGGAATTTGCACTAAGTCCAACAGGAGACTGGGGGCCGGCGTTCGTGAAAGTTAGGCCGAAGAGGACAGCCTTCACCCGGACGCGATGTGGGCCGAGTGGACCCTAAGTTCAACCGCGTGGAGGCTCCGGAGGAGACGGGCCGGCGTTCGTGAAAGTCAGGCCGAAGAGGACGGCCTTCCCCCGGACGCGAGGTGGGCCGTGTGGCCCCTAAGTTCAACCGCGTGTAGGCTCCGGAGGAGACGGGCCGGCGTTCGTGAAAGTCAGGCCGAAGAGGATGGCCTTCCCTCGGACACGAGGTGGGCCGAGTGTTCCCCAATTTCAACCGCGTGGTGGCTCCGGAGGAGACGGGCCGGCACCGTGAAACTTAGGCCGAAGAGGACGGCCTTCCCCCGGACACGAGGTGGGCCGAGTGGCCCCTAAGTTACACCGCGCGGAGGCTCCGGAGGAGACGGGCCGGCGTTCGTGACAGTCAGGCCGAAGAGGATGGCCTTCCCCCGGACACGAGGTGGGCAGAGTGGCCCCCAAGTTCAACCGCGTTGAGGCTCCGGAGGAGACGGGCCGGCTCCGTGAAACTATGGCCGAAGAGGACGGCCTTCCCCCGGACACGAGATGGGCCGAGTGGCCCCCAAGTTCAACCGCGTGGAGGCTCCGGAGGAGACGGACCGGCACCGTGAAACTTAGGCCGAAGAGGACGGCCTTCCCCTGGACACGAGGTGGGCCGAGTGGCCCCTAAGTTCAACCGCGTGGAGGCTCCGGAGGAGACGGGCCGGCGTTCGTGAAAGTCAGGCCGAAGAGGATGGCCTTCCACCGGACACGAGGTGGGCCGAGTGGCCCCCAAGTTCAAACGCGTGGAGGCTCCGGAGGAGACGGGCTGGAACCGTGAAACTTAGTCCGAAGAGGATGGCCTTCCCCCGGACGCGAGGTGGGCCGAGTGGCCCCTAAGTTCAACCGCGTGGAGGCTCCGGAGGAGACGGGCCGGCTCCGTGAAACTATGGCCGAAGAGGACGGCCTTCCCCCGGACACGAGATGGGCCGAGTGGCCCCCAAGTTCAACCGCGTGGAGGCTCCGGAGGAGACGGGCCGGCACCGTGAAACTTAGGCCCAAGAGGACGGCCTTCCCCCGGACACGAGGTGGGCCGAGTGGCCCCTAAGTTCAACCGCGTGGAGGCTCCGGAGGAGACGGGCCGGCGTCCATGAAAGTTAGGCCGTAGAGGACGGCCTTGCCCCGGACGCGAAGTGCGGGGGACCTGCCCCTGGTTAGGTGACCAGGGGTAAGGGCGTGAGGAGGAATTTGCACTAAGTCCAACAGGAGACTGGGGGCCGGCGTTCGTGAAAGTTAGGCCGAAGAGGACGACCTTCCCCCGGACACGAGGTGGGCCGAGTGGCCCCTAAGTTCAACCGCGTGGAGGCTCCGGAGGAGACGGGCCGGCGTCCGTGAAAGTCAGGCCGAAGAGGACGGCCTTCCCCCGGACGCGAGGTGGGCCGAGTGGCCCCCAATTTCAACCGCGTGGAGGCTCCGGAGGAGACGGGCCTGCGTTCGTGAAAGTCAGGCCGAAGAGGACGGCCTTCCCCCAGACACGAGGTGGGCCAAGTGGCCCCTAAGTTACACCGCGTGGAGGCTCCGGAGGAGACGGGCCGGCGTCCGTGAAAGTTAGGCCGAAGAGGACGGCCTTCCCCCGGACACGAGGTGGGCCGAGTGGCCCCCAATTTCAACCGCGTGGAGGCTCCGGAGGAGACGGGCCGACGTTCGTGAAAAAGTCAGGCCGAAGAGGACGGCCTTCCCCCGGACGCGAGGTGCGGGGGACCTGCCCCTGGTTAGGTGACCAGGGGTAAGGGCGTGAGGAGGAATTTGCACTAAGTCCAACAGGAGACTTGGGGCCGGCGTTCGTGAAAGTTAGGCCGAAGAGGACAGCCTTCCCCCGGACGCAAGGTGGGCCGAGTGGCCCCTAAGTTCAACCGCGTGGAGGCTCCGGAGGAGACGGGCCGGCGTTCGTGAAAGTCAGGCCGAAGAGGAGAGCCTTCCCCCAGACACGAGGTGGGCCAAGTGGCCCCTAAGTTACACCGCGCGGAGGCTCCGGAGGAGACGGGCCGGAGTCCGTGAAAGTTAGGCCGAAGAGGACGGCCTTCCCCCGGACGCGAGGTGCGGGGGACCTGCCCCTGGTTAGGTGACTAGGAGTAAGGGCGTGAGGAGGAATTTGCACTAAGTCCAACAGGAGACTGGGGGCCGGCGTTCGTGAAAGTTAGGCCGAAGAGGTCAGCCTTCCCCCGGACGCGAGGTGGGCCGAGTGGCCCCTAAGTTCAACCGCGTGGAGGCTCCGGAGGAGACAGGCCGGCGTTCGTGAAAGTCAGGCCGAAGAGGACGGCCTTCCCCCGGACGCGAGGTGGGCCGTGTGGCCCCTAAGTTCAACCGCATGTAGGCTCCGGAGGAGACGGGCCGGCGTTCGTGAAAGTCAGGCCGAAGAGGATGGCCTTCCCCCGGACACGAGGTGGGCCGAGTGTCCCCCAATTTCAACCGCGTGGAGGCTCCGGAGGAGACGGGCCGGCACCGTGAAACTTAGGCCGAAGAGGACGGCCTTCCCCCGGACACGAGGTGGGCCGAGTGGCCCCTAAGTTCAACCGCGTGGAGGCTCCGGAGGAGACGGGCCGGCGTTCGTGAAAGTCAGGCCGAAGAGGATGGCCTTCCCTCGGACACGAGGTGGGCCGAGTGGCCCCCAAGTTCAACCGCGTGGAGGCTCCGGAGGAGACGGGCCGGCACCGTGAAACATAGGCAGAAGAGGACGGCCTTCCCCCGGACACGAGGTGGGCCGAGTGGCCCCCAAGTTCAACCGCGTGGAGGCTCCGGAGGAGACGGGCCGGCACCGTGAAACTTAGGCCGAAGAGGACGGCCTTCCCCCGGACACGAGGTGGGCCGAGTGGCCCCTAAGTTCAACCGCGTGGAGGCTCCGGAGGAGACGGGCCGGCGTCCGTGAAAGTTAGGCCGAAGAGGACGGCCTTCCCCCGGCGAGAGGTGCGGGGGACCTGCCCCTGGTTAGGTGACCAGGGGTAAGGGCGTGAGGAGGAATTTGCACAAAGTCCAACAGGAGACTGGGGGCCGGCGTTCGTGAAAGTTAGGCCGAAGAGGACAGCCTTCCCCCGGACGCGATGTGGGCCGAGTGGCCCCTAAGTTCAACCGCGTGGAAGCTCCGGAGGAGACGGGCCGGCGTTCGTGAAAGTCAGGCCGAAGAGGATGGCCTTCCCCCGGACACGAGGTGGGCCGAGTGGCCCCTAAGTTCAACCGCGTGGAGGCTCAGGAGGAGACGGGCCGGCGTTCGTGAAAGTCAGGCCGAAGAGGATGGCCTTCCCCCGGACACGAGGTGGGCCGAGTGGCCCCTAAGTTCAACCGCGTGGAGGCTCCGGAGGAGACGGGCCGGCACCGTGAAACTTAGGCCGAAGAGGACGGCCTTCCCCCGGACACGAGGTGGGCCGAGTGGCCCCTAAGTTCAACCGCGTGGAGGCTCCGGAGGAGACGGGCCGTCACCGTGAAACTTAGGCCGAAGAGGACGGCCTTCCCCCGGACGCGATGTGGGCCGAGTGGCCCCTAAGTTCAACCGCGTGGAGGCTCCGGAGGAGACGGGCCGGCACCGTGAAACTTAGGCCGAAGAGGACGGCCTTCCCCCGGACACGAGGTGGGCCGAGTGGCCCCTAAGTTCAACCGCGTGGAGGCTCAGGAGGAGACGGGCCGGCGTTCGTGAAAGTCAGGCCGAAGAGGATGGCCTTCCCCCGGACACGAGGTGGGCCGAGTGGCCCCTAAGTTCAACCGCGTGGAGGCTCCGGAGGAGACGGGCCGGCACCGTGAAACTTAGGCCGAAGAGGACGGCCTTCCCCCGGACACGAGGTGGGCCGAGTGGCCCCTAAGTTCAACCGCGTGGAGGCTCCGGAGGAGACGGGCCGGCACCGTGAAACTTAGGCCGAAGAGGACGGCCTTCCCCCGGACACGAGGTGGGCCGCGTGGCCCCTAAGTTCAACCGCGTGGAGGCTCCGGAGGAGACGGGCCGGCGTCCGTGAAAGTCAGGCCGAAGAGGACGGCCTTCCCCCGGACGCGAGGTGGGCCGAGTGGCCCCCAATTTCAACCGCGTGGAGGCTCCGGAGGAGACCGGCCTGCGTTCGTGAAAGTCAGGCCGAAGAGGACGGCCTTCCCCAAGACACGAGGTGGGCCAAGTGGCCCCTAAGTTACACCGCGTGGAGGCTCCGGAGGAGACGGGCCGACGTTCGTGAAAAAGTCAGGCCGAAGAGGACGGCCTTCCCCCGGACGCGAGGTGCGGGGGACCTGCCCCTGGTTAGGTGACCAGGGGTAAGGGCGTGAGGAGGAATTTGCACTAAGTCCAACAGGAGACTGGGGGCCGGCGTTCATGAAAGTTAGGCCGAAGAGGAAAGCCTTTCCCCGCACGCGAGGTGGGCCGAATGGCCCCTAGGTTCAACCGCGTGGAGGCTCCGGAGGAGACGGGCCGGCACCGTGAAACTTAGGCCGAAGAGGACGGCCTTCCCCCGGACACGAGGTGGGCCGAGTGGCCCCTAAGTTACACCGCGCGGAGGCTCCGGAGGAGACGGGCCGACGTTCGTGACAGTCAGGCCGAAGAGGATGGCCTTCCCCCGGACACGAGGTGCGGGGGACCTGCCCCTGGTTAGGTGACCAGGGGTAAGGGCGTGAGGAGGAATTTGCACTAAGTCCAACAGGAGACTTGGGGCCGGCGTTCGTGAAAGTTAGGCCGAAGAGGACAGCCTTCCCCCGGACGCAAGGTGGGCCGAGTGGCCCCTAAGTTCAACCGCGTGGAGGCTCCGGAGGAGACGGGCCGGCGTTCGTGAAAGTCAGGCCGAAGAGGAGAGCCTTCCCCCAGACACGAGGTGGGCCAAGTGGCCCCTAAGTTACACCGCGCGGAGGCTCCGGAGGAGACGGGCCGGAGTCCGTGAAAGTTAGGCCGAAGAGGACGGCCTTCCCCCGGACGCGAGGTGCGGGGGACCTGCCCCTGGTTAGGTGACCAGGAGTAAGGGCGTGAGGAGGAATTTGCACTAAGTCCAACAGGATACTGGGGGCCGGCGTTCGTGAAAGTTAGGCCGAAGAGGACAGCCTTCCCCCGGACGCGAGGTGGGCCGAGTGGCCCCTAAGTTCAACCGCGTGGAGGCTCCGGAGGAGACCGGCCGGCGTTCGTGAAAGTCAGGCCGAAGAGGACGGCCTTCCCCCGGACGCGAGGTGGGCCGAGTGGCCCCTAAGTTCAACCGCGTGGAGGCTCCGGAGGAGACGGGCCGGCACCGTGAAACTTAGGCCGAAGAGGACGGCCTTCCCCCGGACACGAGGTGGGCCGAGTGGCCCCCAAGTTCAACCGCGTGGAGGCTCCGGAGGAGACGGGCCGGCACCGTGAAACTTAGGCCGAAGAGGACGGCCTTCCCCCGGATACGAGATGGGCCGAGTGGCCCCCAAGTTCAACCGCGTGGAGGCTCCGGAGTAGACGGGCCGGCACCGTGAAACTTAGGCCGAAGAGGACGGCCTTCCCCCGGACACGAGGTGGGCCGAGTGGCCCCCAAGTTCAACCGCGTGGAGGCTCCGGAGGAGACGGGCCGGCGTCCGTGAAAGTTAGGCCGAAGAGTACGGCCTTCCCCCGGACGCGAGGTGCGGGGGACCTGCCCCTGGTTAGGTGACCAGGGGTAAGGGCGTGAGGAGGAATTTGCACTAAGTCCAACAGGAGACTGGGGGCCGGCGTTCATGAAAGTTAGGCCGAAGAGGAAAGCCTTTCCCCGGATGCGAGGTGGGCCGAGTGGCCCCTAAGTTCAACCGCGTGGAGGCTCCGGAGGAGACGGGCCGGTGTCCGTGAAAGTTAGGCCGAAGAGGACAGCCTTCCCCCGGACGCGATGTGGGCCGAGTGGCCCCTAAGTTCAACCGCGTGGAGGCTCCGGAGGAGACAGGCCGGCGTTCGTGAAAGTCAGGCCGAAGAGGACGGCCTTCCCCCGGACGCGAGGTGGGCCGTGTGGCCCCTAAGTTCAACCGCATGTAGGCTCCGGAGGAGACGGGCCGGCGTTCGTGAAAGTCAGGCCGAAGAGGATGGCCTTCCCCCGGACACGAGGTGGGCCGAGTGTCCCCCAATTTCAACCGCGTGGAGGCTCCGGAGGAGACGGGCCGGCACCGTGAAACTTAGGCCGAAGAGGACGGCCTTCCCCCGGACACGAGGTGGGCCGAGTGGCCCCTAAGTTCAACCGCGTGGAGGCTCCGGAGGAGACGGGCCGGCGTTCGTGAAAGTCAGGCCGAAGAGGATGGCCTTCCCTCGGACACGAGGTGGGCCGAGTGGCCCCCAAGTTCAACCGCGTGGAGGCTCCGGAGGAGACGGGCCGGCACCGTGAAACATAGGCCGAAGAGGACGGCCTTCCCCCGGACACGAGGTGGGCCGAGTGGCCCCCAAGTTCAACCGCGTGGAGGCTCCGGAGGAGACGGGCCGGCACCGTGAAACTTAGGCCGAAGAGGACGGCCTTCCCCCGGACACGAGGTGGGCCGAGTGGCCCCTAAGTTCAACCGCGTGGAGGCTCCGGAGGAGACGGGCCGGCGTCCGTGAAAGTTAGGCCGAAGAGGACGGCCTTCCCCCGGCGAGAGGTGCGGGGGACCTGCCCCTGGTTAGGTGACCAGGGGTAAGGGCGTGAGGAGGAATTTGCACTAAGTCCAACAGGAGACTGGGGCCCGCGTTCGTGAAAGTTAGGCCGAAGAGGACAGCCTTCCCCCGGACGCGATGTGGGCCGAGTGGCCCCTAAGTTCAACCGCGTGGAGGCTCCGGAGGAGACGGGCCGGCGTCCATGAAAGTTAGGCCGTAGAGGACGGCCTTGCCCCGGACGCGAAGTGCGGGGGACCTGCCCCTGGTTAGGTGACCAGGGGTAAGGGCGTGAGGAGGAATTTGCACTAAGTCCAACAGGAGACTGGGGGCCGGCGTTCGTGAAAATTAGGCCGAAGAGGACAGCCTTCCCCCGGACGCGAGGTGGGCCGAGTGGCCCCGAAGTTAAACTGCGTGGAGGCTCCGGAGGAGACGGGCCGGCACCGTGAAACTTAGGCCGAAGAGGACGGCCTTCCCCCGGACACGAGGTGGGCCGAGTGGCCCCTAAGTTCAACCGCGTGGAGGCTCCGGAGGAGACCGGCCGGCGTTCGTGAAAGTCAGGCCGAAGAGGACGGCCTTCCCCCGTACGCGAGGTGGGCCGAGTGGCCCCTAAGTTCAACCGCATGGAGGCTCCGGAGGAGACGGGCCGGTGTCCGTGAAAGTTAGGCCGAAGAGGACAGCCTTCCCCCGGACGCGATGTGGGCCGAGTGGCCCCTAAATTCAACCGCGTGAAGGCTCCGGAGGAGACGGGCCGGCGTTCGTGAAAGTCAGGCCGAAGAGGACGGCCTTCCCCCGGACGCGAGGTGGGCCGTGTGGCCCCTAAGTTCAACCGCATGTAGGCTCCGGAGGAGACGGGCCGGCGTTCGTGAAAGTCAGGCCGAAGAGGATGGCCTTCCCCCGGACACGAGGTGGGCCGAGTGTCCCCCAATTTCAACCGCGTGGAGGCTCCGGAGGAGACGGGCCGGCACCGTGAAACTTAGGCCGAAGAGGACGGCCTTCCCCCGGACACGAGGTGGGCCGAGTGGCCCCTAAGTTCAACCGCGTGGAGGCTCCGGAGGAGACGGGCCGGCGTTCGTGAAAGTCAGGCCGAAGAGGATGGCCTTCCCTCGGACACGAGGTGGGCCGAGTGGCCCCTAAGTTCAACCGCGTGGAGGCTCCGGAGGAGACGGGCCGGCACCGTGAAACTTAGGCCGAAGATGACGGCCTTCCCCCGGACACGAGGTGGGCCGAGTGGCCCCCAAGTTCAACCGCGTGGAGGCGCCGGAGGAGTCGGGCCGGCACCGTGAAACTTAGGCCAAAGAGGACGGCCTTCCCCCGGACACGAGGTGGGCCGAGTGGCCCCTAAGTTCAACCGCGTGGAGGCTCCGGAGGAGACGGGCCGGCGTCCGTGAAAGTTTGGCCGAAGAGTACGGCCTTCCCCCGGACGCGAGGTGCGGGGGACCTGCCCCTGGTTAGGTGACCAGGGGTAAGGGCGTGAGGAGGAATTTGCACTAAGTCCAACAAGAGACTGGGGGCCGGCGTTCGTGAAAGTTAGGCCGAAGAGGACTGCCTTCCCCCGGACGCGAGGTGGGCCGAGTGTCCCCTAAGTTCAACCGCGAGGAGGCTCCGGAGGAGACGGGCCGGCGTTCGTGAAAGTCAGGCCGAAGAGAATGGCCTTCCCTCGGACACGAGGTGGGCCGAGTGGCCCCCAAGTTCAACCGCGTGGAGGCTCCGGAGCAGACGGGCCGGCGTCCGTGAAAGTTAGGCCGAAGAGGTCGGCCTTCCCCCGGACGCGAGGTGGGCCGAGTGGCCCCTAAGTTCAACCGCGTGGAGGCTCCGGAGGAGACGGGCCGGCGTTCGTGAAAGTCAGGCCGAAGAGGATGGCCTTCCACAGAACACGAGGTGGGCCGAGTGGCCCCCAAGTTCAACCGTGTGGAGGCTCCGGAGGAGACGGGCTGGCACCGTGAAACTTAGTCCGAAGAGGATGACCTTCCCCCGGACACGAGGTGGGCCGAGTGGCCCCCAAGTTCAATCGCGTGGAGGCTCCGGAGGAGACGGGCCGGCACCGTGAAACTTAGGCCGAAGAGGATGGCCTTCCCCCGGACACGAGATGGGCCGAGTGGCCCCCAAGTTCAACCGCGTGGAGGCTCCGCAGGAGACGGCCCGGCACCGTGAAACTTAGGCCGAAGAGGACGGCCTTCCCCCAGACAGGAGGTGGGCCAAGTGGCCCCTAAGTTACACCGCGTGGAGGCTCCGGAGGAGACGGGCCGGTGTCCGTGAAAGTTAGGCCGAAGAGGACGGCCTTCCCCCGGACGCGAGGTGCGGGGGACCTGCCCCTGGTTAGGTGACCAGGGGTAAGGGCGTGAGGAGGAATTTGCACTAAGTCCAACAGGAGACTGGGGGCCGGCGTTCGTGAAAGTTAGGCCGAAGAGGACAGCCTTCCCCCGGACGCGAGGTGGGCCGAGTGGCCCCTAAGTTCAACCGCGTGGAGGCTCCGGAGGAGACCGGCCGGCTTTCGTGAAAGTCAGGCCGAAGAGGACGGCCTTCCCCCGGACGCGAGGTGGGCCGAGTGGCCCCTAAGTTCAACCGCGTGGAGGCTCCGGAGGAGACGGGCCGGCACCGTGAAACTTTGGCCGAAGAGGACGGCCTTCCCCCGGACACGAGGTGGGCCGAGTGGCCCCTAAGTTCAACCGCGTGGAGGCTCCGGAGGAGACGGGCCGGCGTTCGTGAAAGTCAGGCCGAAGAGGATGGCCTTCCCCCGGACACGAGGTGGGCCGAGTGGCCCCCAAGTTTACCGCGTGGAGGCTCCGGAGGAGACGGGCCGGCGTCCGTGAAAGTTAGGCCGAAGAGTACGGCCGTCCCCCGGACGCGAGGTGCGGGGGACCTGCCCCTGGTTAGGTGACCAGGGGTAAGGGCGTGAGGAGGAATTTGCACTAAGTCCAACAAGAGACTGGGGGCCGGCGTTCGTGAAAGTTAGGCCAAAGAGGACAGCCTTCCCCTGGACGCGAGTTGGGCCGAGTGGCCCCTAAGTTTAACCGCGTGGAGGCTCCGGAGGAGACGGGCCGGCACCGTGAAACTTAGGCCGAAGAGGACGGCCTTCCCCCGGACACGAGGTGGGCCAAGTGGCCCCTAAGTTACACCGCGTGGAGGCTCCGGAGGAGACGGGCCGGCGTCCGTGAAAGTTAGGCCGAAGAGGACGGCCTTCCCCCGGACGCGAGGTGGGCCGAGTGGCCCCTAAGTTACACCGCGTGGAGGCTCCGGAGGAGACGGGCCAGCGTCCGTGAAAGTTAGGCCGAAGAGTACGGCCTTCCCCCGGACGCAAGGTGTGGGGGACCTGCCCCTGGTTAGGTGACCAGGGGTAAGGGCGTGAGGAGGAATTTGCACTCAGTCCAACAGGAGACTGGGGGCCGGCGTTCGTGAAAGTTAGGCCGAAGAGGACAGCCTTCCCCCGGACGCGAGGTGGGCCGAGTGGCCCCTAAGTTCAACCGCGTGGAGGCTCCGGAGGAGACCGGCCGGCGTTCGTGAAAGTCAGGCCGAAGAGGATGGCCTTCCACCGGACACGAGGTGGGCTGAGTGGCCCCCAAGTTCAAACGCGTGGAGGCTCCGGAGGAGACGGGCTGGCACCGTGAAACTTAGTCCGAAGAGGATGGCCTTCCCCCGGACGCGAGGTGGGCCGAGTGGCCCCTAAGTTCAACCGCGTGGAGGCTCCGGAGGAGACCGGCCGGCGTTCGTGAAAGTTAGGCCGAAGAGGACGGCCTTCCCCCGGACACGAGGTGGGCCGAGTGGCCCCCAAGTTCAACCGCGTGGAGGCTCCGGAGGAGACGGGCCGGCACCGTGAAACTTAGGCCCAAGAGGACGGCCTTCCCCCGGACACGAGGTGGGCCGAGTGGCCCCTAAGTTCAACCGCGTGGAGGCTCCGGAGGAGACCGGCCGGCGTTCGTGAAAGTTAGGCCGAAGAGGACGGCCTTCCCCCGGACACGAGGTGGTCAGAGTGGCCCCCAAGTTCAACCGCGTTGAGGCTCCGGAAGAGACGGGCCGGCTCCGTGAAACTATGGCCGAAGAGGACGACCTTCCCCCAGACACGAGATGGGCCGAGTGGCCCCCAAGTTCAACCGCGTGGAGGCTCCGGAGGAGACGGGCCGGCACCGTGAAACTTAGGCCGAAGAGGACGGCCTTCCCCCGGACACGAGGTGGGCCAAGTGGCCCCTAAGTTACACCGCGTGGAGGCTCCGGAGGAGACGGGCCGGCGTCCGTGAAAGTTAGGCCGAAGAGGTCGGCCTTCCCCCGGACGCGAGGTGGGCCGAGTGGCCCCTAAGTTCAACCGCGTGGAGGCTCCGGAGGAGACGGGCCGGCGTTCGTGAAAGTCAGGCCGAAGAGGATGGCCTTCCACCGGACACGAGGTGGACCGAGTGGCCCCCAAGTTCAACCGTGTGGAGGCTCCGGAGGAGACGGGCTGGCACCGTGAAACTTAGTCCGAAGAGGATGGCCTTCCCCCGGACACGAGGTGGGCCGAGTGGCCCCCAAGTTCAACCGCGTGGAGGCTCCGGAGGAGACGGACCGGCACCGTGAAACTTAGGCCGAAGAGGACGGCCTTCCCCTGGACACGAGGTGGGCCGAGTGGCCCCTAAGTTCAACCGCGTGGAGGCTCCGGAGGAGACGGGCCGGCGTTCGTGAAAGTCAGGCCGAAGAGGATGGCCTTCCACCGGACACGAGGTGGGCCGAGTGGCCCCCAAGTTCAAACGCGTGGAGGCTCCGGAGGAGACGGGCTGGCACCGTGAAACTTAGTCCGAAGAGGATGGCCTTCCCCCGGACGCGAGGTGGGCCGAGTGGCCCCTAAGTTCAACCGCGTGGAGGCTCCGGAGGAGACGGGCCGGCTCCGTGAAACTATGGCCGAAGAGGACGGCCTTCCCCCGGACACGAGATGGGCCGAGTGGCCCCCAAGTTCAACCGCGTGGAGGCTCCGGAGGAGACGGGCCGGCACCGTGAAACTTAGGCCCAAGAGGACGGCCTTCCCCCGGACACGAGGTGGGTCGAGTGGCCCCTAAGTTCAACCGCGTGGAGGCTCCGGAGGAGACGGGCCGGCGTCCATGAAAGTTAGGCCGTAGAGGACGGCCTTGCCCCGGACGCGAAGTGCGGGGGACCTGTCCCTGGTTAGGTGACCAGGGGTAAGGGCGTGAGGAGGAATTTGCACTAAGTCCAACAGGAGACTGGGGGCCGGCGTTCGTGAAAATTAGGCCGAAGAGGACAGCCTTCCCCCGGACGCGAGGTGGGCCGAGTGGCCCCGAAGTTAAACTGCGTGGAGGCTCCGGAGGAGACGGGCCGGCACCGTGAAACTTAGGCCGAAGAGGACGGCCTTCCCCCGGACACGAGGTGGGCCGAGTGGCCCCTAAGTTCAACCGCGTGGAGGCTCCGGAGGAGACGGGCCGGTGTCCGTGAAAGTTAGGCCGAAGAGGACGGCCTTCCCCCGTACGCGAGGTGGGCCGAGTGGCCCCTAAGTTCAACCGCATGGAGGCTCCGGAGGAGACGGGCCGGTGTCCGTGAAAGTTAGGCCGAAGAGGACAGCCTTCCCCCGGACGCGATGTGGGCCGAGTGGCCCCTAAGTTCAACCGCGTGAAGGCTCCGGAGGAGACGGGCCGGCGTTCGTGAAAGTCAGGCCGAAGAGGACGGCCTTCCCCCGGACGCGAGGTGGGCCGTGTGGCCCCTAAGTTCAACCGCATGTAGGCTCCGGAGGAGACGGGCCGGCGTTCGTGAAAGTCAGGCCGAAGAGGATGGCCTTCCCCCGGACACAAGGTGGGCCGAGTGTCCCCCAATTTCAACCGCGTGGAGGCTCCGGAGTAGACGGGCCGGCACCGTGAAACTTAGGCCGAAGAGGACGGCCTTCCCCCGGACACGAGGTGGGCCGAGTGGCCCCTAAGTTCAACCGCGTGGAGGCTCCGGAGGAGACGGGCCGGCGTTCGTGAAAGTCAGGCCGAAGAGGATGGCCTTCCCTCGGACACGAGGTGGGCCGAGTGGCCCCTAAGTTCAACCGCGTGGAGGCTCCGGAGGAGACGGGCCGGCACCGTGAAACTTAGGCCGAAGATGACGGCCTTCCCCCGGACACGAGGTGGGCCGAGTGGCCCCCAAGTTCAACCGCGTGGAGGCGCCGGAGGAGTCGGGCCGGCACCGTGAAACTTAGGCCAAAGAGGACGGCCTTCCCCCGGACACGAGGTGGGCCGAGTGGCCCCTAAGTTCAACCGCGTGGAGGCTCCGGAGGAGACGGGCCGGCGTCCGTGAAAGTTTGGCCGAAGAGTACGGCCTTCCCCCGGACGCGAGGTGCGGGGGACCTGCCCCTGGTTAGGTGACCAGGGGTAAGGGCGTGAGGAGGAATTTGCACTAAGTCCAACAAGAGACTGGGGGCCGGCGTTCGTGACAGTTAGGCCGAAGAGGACTGCCTTCCCCCGGACGCGAGGTGGGCCGAATGTCCCCTAAGTTCAACCGCGAGGAGGCTCCGGAGGAGACGGGCCGGCGTTCGTGAAAGTCAGGCCGAAGAGAATGGCCTTCCCTCGGACACGAGGTGGGCCGAGTGGCCCCCAAGTTCAACCGCGTGGAGGCTCCGGAGGAGACGGGCCGGCGTCCGTGAAAGTTAGGCCGAAGAGGTCGGCCTTCCCCCGGACGCGAGGTGGGCCGAGTGGCCCCTAAGTTCAACCGCGTGGAGGCTCCGTAGGAGACGGGCCGGCGTTCGTGAAAGTCAGGCCGAAGAGGATGGCCTTCCACAGAACACGAGGTGGGCCGAGTGGCCCCCAAGTTCAACCGTGTGGAGGCTCCGGAGGAGACGGGCTGGCACCGTGAAACTTAGTCCGAAGAGGATGACCTTCCCCCGGACACGAGGTGGGCCGAGTGGCCCCCAAGTTCAACCGCGTGGAGGCTCCGGAGGAGACGGGCCGGCACCGTGAAACTTAGGCCGAAGAGGATGGCCTTCCCCCGGACACGAGATGGGCCGAGTGGCCCCCAAGTTCAACCGCGTGGAGGCTCCGGAGGAGACGGCCCGGCACCGTGAAACTTAGGCCGAAGAGGACGGCCTTCCCCCAGACAGGAGGTGGGCCAAGTGGCCCCTAAGTTACACCGCGTGGAGGCTCCGGAGGAGACGGGCCGGTGTCCGTGAAAGTTAGGCCGAAGAGGACGGCCTTCCCCCGGACGCGAGGTGCGGGGGACCTGCCCCTGGTGAGGTGACCAGGGGTAAGGGCGTGAGGAGGAATTTGCACTAAGTCCAACAGGAGACTGGGGGCCGGCGTTCGTGAAAGTTAGGCCGAAGAGGACAGCCTTCCCCCGGACGCGATGTGGGCCGAGTGGCCCCTAAGTTCAACCGCGTGGAGGCTCCGGAGGAGACGGGCCGGCGTCCGTGAAAGTCAGGCCGAAGAGGACGGCCTTCCCCCGGACGCGAGGTGGGCCGAGTGGCCCCCAATTTCAACCGCGTGGAGGCTCCGGAGGAGACGGGCCGGCGTTCGTGAAAGTCAGGCCGAAGAGGACGGCCTTCCCCCAGACACGAGGTGGGCCAAGTGGCCCCTAAGTTACACCGCGTGGAGGCTCCGGAGGAGACGGGCCGGCGTCCGTGAAAGTTAGGCCGAAGAGGACGGCCTTCCCCCGGACGCGAGGTGCGGGGGACCTGACCCTGGTTAGGTGACCAGGGGTAAGGGCGTGAGGAGGAATTTGCACTAAGTCCAACAGGAGACTGGGGGCCGGCGTTCGTGAAAGTTAGGCCGAAGAGGACAGCCTTCCCCCGGACGCGAGGTGGGGCGAGTGGCCCCTAAGTTCAACCGCGTGGAGGCTCCGGAGGAGACCGGCCGGCTTTCGTGAAAGTCAGGCCGAACAGGACGGCCTTCCCCCGGACGCGAGGTGGGCCGAGTGGCCCCTAAGTTCAACCGCGTGGAGGCTCCGGAGGAGACGGGCCGGCACCGTGAAACTTTGGCCGAAGAGGACGGCCTTCCCCCGGACACGAGGTGGGCCGAGTGGCCCCTAAGTTCAACCGCGTGGAGGCTCCGGAGGAGACGGGCCGGCGTCCGTGAAAGTTAGGCCGAAGAGTACGGCCGTCCCCCGGACGCGAGGTGCGGGGGACCTGCCCCTGGTTAGGTGACCAGGGGTAAGGGCGTGAGGAGGAATTTGCACTAAGTCCAACAAGAGACTGGGGGCCGGCGTTCGTGAATGTTAGGCCAAAGAGGACAGCCTTCCCCTGGACGCGAGTTGGGCCGAGTGGCTCCTAAGTTAAACCGCGTGGAGGCTCCGTAGGAGACGGGCCGGCACCGTGAAACTTAGGCCGAAGAGGACGGCCTTCCCCCGGACACGAGGTGGGCCAAGTGGCCCTTAAGTTACACCGCGTGGAGGCTCCGGAGGAGACGGGCCGGCGTCCGTGAAAGTTAGGCCGAAGAGGACGGCCTTCCCCCGGACGCGAGGTGGGCCGAGTGGCCCCTAAGTTCAACCGCGGGGAGGCTCCGGAGGAGACGGGCCAGCGTCCGTGAAAGTTAGGCCGAAGAGTACGGCCTTCCCCCGGAAGCAAGGTGTGGGGGACCTGCCCCTGGTTAGGTGACCAGGGGTAAGGGCGTGAGGAGGAATTTGCACTCAGTCCAACAGGAGACTGGGGGCCGGCGTTCGTGAAAGTTAGGCCGAAGAGGACAGCCTTCCCCCGGACGCGAGGTGGGCCGAGTGGCCCCTAAGTTCAACCGCGTGGAGGCTCCGGAGGAGACCGGCCGGCGTTCGTGAAAGTTAGGCCGAAGAGGACGGCCTTCCCCCGGACACGAGGTGGGCAGAGTGGCCCCCAAGTTCAACCGCGTTGAGGCTCCGGAGGAGACGGGCCGGCTCCGTGAAACTATGGCCGAAGAGGACGACCTTCCCCCAGACACGAGATGGGCCGAGTGGCCCCCAAGTTCAACCGCGTGGAGGCTCCGGAGGAGACGGGCCGGCGTCCGTGAAAGTCAGGCCGAAGAGGACGGCCGTCCCCCGGACGCGAGGTGGGCCGAGTGGCCCCCAATTTCAACCGCGTGGAGGCTCCGAAGGAGACGGGCCGGCGTTCGTGAAAGTCAGGCCGAAGAGGACGGCCTTCCCCCAGACACGAGGTGGGCCAAGTGGCCCCTAAGTTACACCGCGTGGAGGCTCCGGAGGAGACGGGCCGGCGTCCGTGAAAGTTAGGCCGAAGAGGACGGCCTTCCCCCGGACACGAGGTGGGCCGAGTGGCCCCCAATTTCAACCGCGTGGAGGCTCCGGAGGAGACGGGCCGACGTTCGTGAAAAAGTCAGGCCGAAGAGGACGGCCATCCCCCGGACGCGAGGTGCGGGGGACCTGCCCCTGGTTAGGTGACCAGGGGTAAGGGCGTGAGGAGGAATTTGCACTAAGTCCAACAGGAGACTGGGGGCCGGCGTTCGTGAAAGTTAGGCCGAAGAGGACAGCCTTCCCCCGGACGCGATGTGGGCCGAGTGGCCCCTAAGTTCAACCGCGTGGAGGCTCCGGAGGAGACCGGCCGGCGTTCGTG
Organism: Idiotropiscis lumnitzeri; assembly: GCF_059441095.1. NCBI lineage: Eukaryota > Metazoa > Chordata > Actinopteri > Syngnathiformes > Syngnathidae > Idiotropiscis > Idiotropiscis lumnitzeri. Next base: position 474,786 of record NW_028283696.1, read on the forward strand.
AAAGTTAGGCCGAAGAGGACGGCCTTGCCCCGGACGCGAAGTGCGGGGGACCTGCCCCTGGTTAAGTGACCAGGGGTAAGGGCGTGAGGAGGAATTTGCACTAAGTCCAACAGGAGACTGGGGGCCGGCGTTCGTGAAAGTTAGGCCGAAGAGGACAGCCTTCCCCCGGACGCGAGGTGGGCCGAGTGGCCCCTAAGTTAAACTGCGTGGAGGCTCCGGAGGAGACGGGCCGGCACCGTGAAACTTAGGCCGAAGAGGACGGCCTTCACCCGGACACGAGGTGGGCCGAGTGGCCCCTAAGTTCAACCGCGTGGAGGCTCCGGAGGAGACGGGCCGGCGTGAATGAAAGTAAGGCCGTAGAGGACGGCCTTGCCCCGGACGCGAAGTGCGGGGGACCTGCCCCTGGTTAGGTGACCAGGGGTAAGGGCGTGAGGAGGAATTTGCACTAAGTCCAACAGGAGATTGGGGGCCGGCGTTCGTGAAAGTTAGGCCGAAGAGGACAGCCTTCCCCCGGACGCGAGGTGGGCCGAGTGGCCCCTAAGTTAAACTGCGTGGAGGCTCCGGAGGAGACGGGCCGGCACCGTGAAACTTAGGCCGAAGAGGACGGCCTTCCCCCGGACACGAGGTGGGCCGAGTGGCCCCTAAGTTCAACCGCGTGGAGGCTCCGGAGGAGACCGGCCGGCGTTCGTGAAAGTCAGGCCGAAGAGGACGGCCTTCCCCCGGACGCGAGGTGGGCCGAGTGGCCCCTAAGTTCAACCGCGTGGAGGCTCCGGAGGAGACGGGCCGGCACCGTGAAACTTAGGCCGAAGAGGACGGCCTTCCCCCGGACACGAGGTGGGCCGAGTGGCCCCTAAGTTCAACCGCGTGGAGGCTCAGGAGGAGACGGGCCGGCGTTCGTGAAAGTCAGGCCGACGAGGATGGCCTTCCCCCGGACACGAGGTGGGCCGAGTGGCCCCTAAGTTCAACCGCGTGGAGGCTCCGGAGGAGACGGGCCGGCGTCCGTGAAAGTCAGGCCGAAGAGGACGGCCTTCCCCCGGACGCGAGGTGGGCCGAGTGGCCCCCAATTTCAACCGCGTGGAGGCTCCGGAGGAGACGGGCCGGCGTTCGTGAAAGTCAGGCCGAAGAGGACGGCCTTCCCCCAGACACGAGGTGGGCCAAGTGGCCCCTAAGTTACACCGCGTGGAGGCTCCGGAGGAGACGGGCCGGCGTCCGTGAAAGTTAGGCCGAAGAGGACGGCCTTCCCCCGGACGCGAGGTGCGGGGGACCTGACCCTGGTTAGGTGACCAGGGGTAAGGGCGTGAGGAGGAATTTGCACTAAGTCCAACAGGAGACTGGGGGCCGGCGTTCGTGAAAGTTAGGCCGAAGAGGACAGCCTTCCCCCGGACGCGAGGTGGGCCGAGTGGCCCCTAAGTTCAACCGCGTGGAGGCTCCGGAGGAGACCGGCCGGCGTTCGTGAAAGTCAGGCCGAAGAGGACGGCCTTCCCCCGGACGCGAGGTGGGCCGAGTGGCCCCTAAGTTCAACCGCGTGGAGGCTCCGGAGGAGACGGGCCGGCACCGTGAAACTTAGGCCGAAGAGGACGGCCTTCCCCCGGACACGAGGTGGGCCGAGTGGCCCCTAAGTTCAACCGCGTGGAGGCTCCGGAGGAGACGGGCCGGAGTTCGTGAAAGTCAGGCCGAAGAGGATGGCCTTCCCTCGGACACGAGGTGGGCCGAGTGGCCCCCAAGTTCAACCGCGTGGAGGCTCCGGAGGAGACGGGCCGGCACCGTGAAACATAGGCAGAAGAGGACGGCCTTCCCCCGGACACGAGGTGGGCCGAGTGGCCCCCAAGTTCAACCGCGTGGAGGCTCCGGAGGAGACGGGCCGGCACCGTGAAACTTAGGCCGAAGAGGACGGCCTTCCCCCGGACACGAGGTGGGCCGAGTGGCCCCTAAGTTCAACCGCGTGGAGGCTCCGGAGGAGACGGGCCGGCGTCCGTGAAAGTTAGGCCGAAGAGGACGGCCTTACCCCGGCGAGAGGTGCGGGGGACCTGCCCCTGGTTAGGTGACCAGGGGTAAGGGCGTGAGGAGGAATTTGCACAAAGTCCAACAGGAGACTGGGGGCCGGCGTTCGTGAAAGTTAGGCCGAAGAGGACAGCCTTCCCCCGGACGCGATGTGGGCCGAGTGGCCCCTAAGTTCAACCGCGTGGAAGCTCCGGAGGAGACGGGCCGGCGTTCGTGAAAGTCAGGCCGAAGAGGACGGCCTTCCCCCGGACGCGAGGTGGGCCGAGTGGCCCCTAAGTTCAACCGCGTGGAGGCTCCGGAGGAGACGGGCCGGCACCGTGAAACTTTGGCCGAAGAGGACGGCCTTCCCCCAGACACGAGGTGGGCCAAGTGGCCCCTAAGTTACACCGCGTGGAGGCTCCGGAGGAGACGGGCCGGCGTCCGTGAAAGTTAGGCCGAAGAGGACGGCCTTCCCCCGGACACGAGGTGGGCCGAGTGGCCCCTAAGTTCAACCGCGTGGAGGCTCCGGAGGAGACCGGCCGGCGTTCGTGAAAGTCAGGCCGAAGAGGACGGCCTTCCCCCGGACGCGAGGTGGGCCGAGTGGCCCCTAAGTTCAACCGCGTGGAGGCTCCGGAGGAGACGGGCCGGCACCGTGAAACTTAGGCCGAAGAGGACGGCCTTCCCCCGGACACGAGGTGGGCCGAGTGGCCCCTAAGTTCAACCGCGTGGAGGCTCAGGAGGAGACGGGCCGGCGTTCGTGAAAGTCAGGCCGACGAGGATGGCCTTCCCCCGGACACGAGGTGGGCCGAGTGGCCCCTAAGTTCAACCGCGTGGAGGCTCCGGAGGAGACGGGCCGGCGTCCGTGAAAGTCAGGCCGAAGAGGACGGCCTTCCCCCGGACGCGAGGTGGGCCGAGTGGCCCCCAATTTCAACCGCGTGGAGGCTCCGGAGGAGACGGGCCGGCGTTCGTGAAAGTCAGGCCGAAGAGGACGGCCTTCCCCCAGACACGAGGTGGGCCAAGTGGCCCCTAAGTTACACCGCGTGGAGGCTCCGGAGGAGACGGGCCGGCGTCCGTGAAAGTTAGGCCGAAGAGGACGGCCTTCCCCCGGACGCGAGGTGCGGGGGACCTGACCCTGGTTAGGTGACCAGGGGTAAGGGCGTGAGGAGGAATTTGCACTAAGTCCAACAGGAGACTGGGGGCCGGCGTTCGTGAAAGTTAGGCCGAAGAGGACAGCCTTCCCCCGGACGCGAGGTGGGCCGAGTGGCCCCTAAGTTCAACCGCGTGGAGGCTCCGGAGGAGACCGGCCGGCGTTCGTGAAAGTCAGGCCGAAGAGGACGGCCTTCCCCCGGACGCGAGGTGGGCCGAGTGGCCCCTAAGTTCAACCGCGTGGAGGCTCCGGAGGAGACGGGCCGGCACCGTGAAACTTAGGCCGAAGAGGACGACCTTCCCCCGGACACGAGGTGGGCCGAGTGGCCCCCAAGTTCAACCGCGTGGAGGCTCCGGAGGAGACCGGCCGGCGTTCGTGAAAGTCAGGCCGAAGAGGACGGCCTTCCCCCGGACGCGAGGTGGGCCGAGTGGCCCCTAAGTTCAACCGCGTGGAGGCTCCGGAGGAGACGGGCCGGCACCGTGAAACTTAGGCCGAAGAGGACGGCCTTCCCCCGGACGCGAGGTGCGGGGGACCTGCCCCTGGTTAGGTGACCAGGGGTAAGGGCGTGAGGAGGAATTTGCACTAAGTCCAACAGGAGACTTGGGGCCGGCGTTCGTGAAAGTTAGGCCGAAGAGGACAGCCTTCCCCCGGACGCAAGGTGGGCCGAGTGGCCCCTAAGTTCAACCGCGTGGAGGCTCCGGAGGAGACGGGCCGGCGTTCGTGAAAGTCAGGCCGAAGAGGAGAGCCTTCCCCCAGACACGAGGTGGGCCAAGTGGCCCCTAAGTTACACCGCGCGGAGGCTCCGGAGGAGACGGGCCGGAGTCCGTGAAAGTTAGGCCGAAGAGGACGGCCTTCCCCCGGACGCGAGGTGCGGGGGACCTGCCCCTGGTTAGGTGACCAGGAGTAAGGGCGTGAGGAGGAATTTGCACTAAGTCCAACAGGAGACTGGGGGCCGGCGTTCGTGAAAGTTAGGCCGAAGAGGTCAGCCTTCCCCCGGACGCGAGGTGGGCCGAGTGGCCCCTAAGTTCAACCGCGTGGAGGCTCCGGAGGAGACCGGCCGGCGTTCGTGAAAGTCAGGCCGAAGAGGACGGCCTTCCCCCGGACGCGAGGTGGGCCGAGTGGCCCCTAAGTTCAACCGCGTGGAGGCTCCGGAGGAGACGGGCCGGCACCGTGAAACTTAGGCCGAAGAGGACGGCCTTCCCCCGGATACGAGATGGGCCGAGTGGCCCCCAAGTTCAACCGCGTGGAGGCTCCGGAGTAGACGGGCCGGCACCGTGAAACTTAGGCCGAAGAGGACGGCCTTCCCCCGGACACGAGGTGGGCCGAGTGGCCCCCAAGTTCAACCGCGTGGAGGCTCCGGAGGAGACGGGCCGGCGTCCGTGAAAGTTAGGCCGAAGAGTACGGCCTTCCCCCGGACGCGAGGTGCGGGGGACCTGCCCCTGGTTAGGTGACCAGGGGTAAGGGCGTGAGGAGGAATTTGCACTAAGTCCAACAGGAGACTGGGGGCCGGCGTTCGTGAAAGTTAGGCCGAAGAGGAAAGCCTTTCCCCGGATGCGAGGTGGGCCGAGTGGCCCCTAAGTTCAACCGCGTGGAGGCTCCGGAGGAGACGGGCCGGTGTCCGTGAAAGTTAGGCCGAAGAGGACAGCCTTCCCCCGGACGCGATGTGGGCCGAGTGGCCCCTAAGTTCAACCGCGTGGAGGCTCCGGAGGAGACAGGCCGGCGTTCGTGAAAGTCAGGCCGAAGAGGACGGCCTTCCCCCGGACGCGAGGTGGGCCGTGTGGCCCCTAAGTTCAACCGCATGTAGGCTCCGGAGGAGACGGGCCGGCGTTCGTGAAAGTCAGGCCGAAGAGGATGGCCTTCCCCCGGACACGAGGTGGGCCGAGTGTCCCCCAATTTCAACCGCGTGGAGGCTCCGGAGGAGACGGGCCGGCACCGTGAAACTTAGGCCGAAGAGGACGGCCTTCCCCCGGACACGAGGTGGGCCGAGTGGCCCCTAAGTTCAACCGCGTGGAGGCTCCGGAGGAGACGGGCCGGCGTTCGTGAAAGTCAGGCCGAAGAGGATGGCCTTCCCTCGGACACGAGGTGGGCCGAGTGGCCCCCAAGTTCAACCGCGTGGAGGCTCCGGAGGAGACGGGCCGGCACCGTGAAACATAGGCAGAAGAGGACGGCCTTCCCCCGGACACGAGGTGGGCCGAGTGGCCCCCAAGTTCAACCGCGTGGAGGCTCCGGAGGAGACGGGCCGGCACCGTGAAACTTAGGCCGAAGAGGACGGCCTTCCCCCGGACACGAGGTGGGCCGAGTGGCCCCTAAGTTCAACCGCGTGGAGGCTCCGGAGGAGACGGGCCGGCGTCCGTGAAAGTTAGGCCGAAGAGGACGGCCTTACCCCGGCGAGAGGTGCGGGGGACCTGCCCCTGGTTAGGTGACCAGGGGTAAGGGCGTGAGGAGGAATTTGCACAAAGTCCAACAGGAGACTGGGGGCCGGCGTTCGTGAAAGTTAGGCCGAAGAGGACAGCCTTCCCCCGGACGCGATGTGGGCCGAGTGGCCCCTAAGTTCAACCGCGTGGAAGCTCCGGAGGAGACGGGCCGGCGTTCGTGAAAGTCAGGCCGAAGAGGACGGCCTTCCCCCGGACGCGAGGTGGGCCGAGTGGCCCCTAAGTTCAACCGCGTGGAGGCTCCGGAGGAGACGGGCCGGCACCGTGAAACTTTGGCCGAAGAGGACGGCCTTCCCCCAGACACGAGGTGGGCCAAGTGGCCCCTAAGTTACACCGCGTGGAGGCTCCGGAGGAGACGGGCCGGCGTCCGTGAAAGTTAGGCCGAAGAGGACGGCCTTCCCCCGGACGCGAGGTGCGGGGGACCTGACCCTGGTTAGGTGACCAGGGGTAAGGGCGTGAGGAGGAATTTGCACTAAGTCCAACAGGAGACTGGGGGCCGGCGTTCGTGAAAGTTAGGCCGAAGAGGACAGCCTTCCCCCGGACGCGAGGTGGGCCGAGTGGCCCCTAAGTTCAACCGCGTGGAGGCTCCGGAGGAGACCGGCCGGCGTTCGTGAAAGTCAGGCCGAAGAGGACGGCCTTCCCCCGGACGCGAGGTGGGCCGAGTGGCCCCTAAGTTCAACCGCGTGGAGGCTCCGGAGGAGACGGGCCGGCACCGTGAAACTTAGGCCGAAGAGGACGGCCTTCCCCCGGACACGAGGTGGGCCGAGTGGCCCCCAAGTTCAACCGCGTGGAGGCTCCGGAGGAGACCGGCCGGCGTTCGTGAAAGTCAGGCCGAAGAGGACGGCCTTCCCCCGGACGCGAGGTGGGCCGAGTGGCCCCTAAGTTCAACCGCGTGGAGGCTCCGGAGGAGACGGGCCGGCACCGTGAAACTTAGGCCGAAGAGGACGGCCTTCCCCCGGACGCGAGGTGCGGGGGACCTGCCCCTGGTTAGGTGACCAGGGGTAAGGGCGTGAGGAGGAATTTGCACTAAGTCCAACAGGAGACTTGGGGCCGGCGTTCGTGAAAGTTAGGCCGAAGAGGACAGCCTTCCCCCGGACGCAAGGTGGGCCGAGTGGCCCCTAAGTTCAACCGCGTGGAGGCTCCGGAGGAGACGGGCCGGCGTTCGTGAAAGTCAGGCCGAAGAGGAGAGCCTTCCCCCAGACACGAGGTGGGCCAAGTGGCCCCTAAGTTACACCGCGCGGAGGCTCCGGAGGAGACGGGCCGGAGTCCGTGAAAGTTAGGCCGAAGAGGACGGCCTTCCCCCGGACGCGAGGTGCGGGGGACCTGCCCCTGGTTAGGTGACCAGGAGTAAGGGCGTGAGGAGGAATTTGCACTAAGTCCAACAGGAGACTGGGGGCCGGCGTTCGTGAAAGTTAGGCCGAAGAGGTCAGCCTTCCCCCGGACGCGAGGTGGGCCGAGTGGCCCCTAAGTTCAACCGCGTGGAGGCTCCGGAGGAGACCGGCCGGCGTTCGTGAAAGTCAGGCCGAAGAGGACGGCCTTCCCCCGGACGCGAGGTGGGCCGAGTGGCCCCTAAGTTCAACCGCGTGGAGGCTCCGGAGGAGACGGGCCGGCACCGTGAAACTTAGGCCGAAGAGGACGGCCTTCCCCCGGATACGAGATGGGCCGAGTGGCCCCCAAGTTCAACCGCGTGGAGGCTCCGGAGTAGACGGGCCGGCACCGTGAAACTTAGGCCGAAGAGGACGGCCTTCCCCTGGACACGAGGTGGGCCGAGTGGCCCCCAAGTTCAACCGCGTGGAGGCTCCGGAGGAGACGGGCCGGCGTCCGTGAAAGTTAGGCCGAAGAGTACGGCCTTCCCCCGGACGCGAGGTGCGGGGGACCTGCCCCTGGTTAGGTGACCAGGGGTAAGGGCGTGAGGAGGAATTTGCACTAAGTCCAACAGGAGACTGGGGGCCGGCGTTCGTGAAAGTTAGGCCGAAGAGGAAAGCCTTTCCCTGGATGCGAGGTGGGCCGAGTGGCCCCTAAGTTCAACCGCGTGGAGGCTCCGGAGGAGACGGGCCGGTGTCCGTGAAAGTTAGGCCGAAGAGGACAGCCTTCCCCCGGACGCGATGTGGGCCGAGTGGCCCCTAAGTTCAACCGCGTGGAGGCTCCGGAGGAGACAGGCCGGCGTTCGTGAAAGTCAGGCCGAAGAGGACGGCCTTCCCCCGGACGCGAGGTGGGCCGTGTGGCCCCTAAGTTCAACCGCATGTAGGCTCCGGAGGAGACGGGCCGGCGTTCGTGAAAGTCAGGCCGAAGAGGATGGCCTTCCCCCGGACACGAGGTGGGCCGAGTGTCCCCCAATTTCAACCGCGTGGAGGCTCCGGAGGAGACGGGCCGGCACCGTGAAACTTAGGCCGAAGAGGACGGCCTTCCCCCGGACACGAGGTGGGCCGAGTGGCCCCTAAGTTCAACCGCGTGGAGGCTCCGGAGGAGACGGGCCGGCGTTCGTGAAAGTCAGGCCGAAGAGGATGGCCTTCCCTCGGACACGAGGTGGGCCGAGTGGCCCCCAAGTTCAACCGCGTGGAGGCTCCGGAGGAGACGGGCCGGCACCGTGAAACATAGGCCGAAGAGGACGGCCTTCCCCCGGACACGAGGTGGGCCGAGTGGCCCCCAAGTTCAACCGCGTGGAGGCTCCGGAGGAGACGGGCCGGCACCGTGAAACTTAGGCCGAAGAGGACGGCCTTCCCCCGGACACGAGGTGGGCCGAGTGGCCCCTAAGTTCAACCGCGTGGAGGCTCCGGAGGAGACGGGCCGGCGTCCGTGAAAGTTAGGCCGAAGAGGACGGCCTTCCCCCGGCGAGAGGTGCGGGGGACCTGCCCCTGGTTAGGTGACCAGGGGTAAGGGCGTGAGGAGGAATTTGCACTAAGTCCAACAGGAGACTGGGGCCCGCGTTCGTGAAAGTTAGGCCGAAGAGGACAGCCTTCCCCCGGACGCGATGTGGGCCGAGTGGCCCCTAAGTTCAACCGCGTGGAGGCTCCGGAGGAGACGGGCCGGCGTCCATGAAAGTTAGGCCGTAGAGGACGGCCTTGCCCCGGACGCGAAGTGCGGGGGACCTGCCCCTGGTTAGGTGACCAGGGGTAAGGGCGTGAGGAGGAATTTGCACTAAGTCCAACAGGAGACTGGGGGCCGGCGTTCGTGAAAATTAGGCCGAAGAGGACAGCCTTCCCCCGGACGCGAGGTGGGCCGAGTGGCCCCGAAGTTAAACTGCGTGGAGGCTCCGGAGGAGACGGGCCGGCACCGTGAAACTTAGGCCGAAGAGGACGGCCTTCCCCCGGACACGAGGTGGGCCGAGTGGCCCCTAAGTTCAACCGCGTGGAGGCTCCGGAGGAGACCGGCCGGCGTTCGTGAAAGTCAGGCCGAAGAGGACGGCCTTCCCCCGTACGCGAGGTGGGCCGAGTGGCCCCTAAGTTCAACCGCATGGAGGCTCCGGAGGAGACGGGCCGGCACCGTGAAACTTAGGCCGAAGAGGACGGCCTTCCCCCGGACACGAGGTGGGCCGAGTGGCCCCTAAGTTCAACCGCGTGGAGGCTCCGGAGGAGACGGGCCGGCGTTCGTGAAAGTCAGGCCGAAGAGGATGGCCTTCCCTCGGACACGAGGTGGGCCGAGTGGCCCCTAAGTTCAACCGCGTGGAGGCTCCGGAGGAGACGGGCCGGCGTCCATGAAAGTTAGGCCGTAGAGGACGGCCTTGCCCCGGACGCGAAGTGCGGGGGACCTGCCCCTGGTTAGGTGACCAGGGGTAAGGGCGTGAGGAGGAATTTGCACTAAGTCCAACAGGAGACTGGGGGCCGGCGTTCGTGAAAATTAGGCCGAAGAGGACAGCCTTCCCCCGGACGCGAGGTGGGCCGAGTGGCCCCGAAGTTAAACTGCGTGGAGGCTCCGGAGGAGACGGGCCGGCACCGTGAAACTTAGGCCGAAGAGGACGGCCTTCCCCCGGACACGAGGTGGGCCGAGTGGCCCCTAAGTTCAACCGCGTGGAGGCTCCGGAGGAGACCGGCCGGCGTTCGTGAAAGTCAGGCCGAAGAGGACGGCCTTCCCCCGTACGCGAGGTGGGCCGAGTGGCCCCTAAGTTCAACCGCATGGAGGCTCCGGAGGAGACGGGCCGGCACCGTGAAACTTAGGCCGAAGAGGACGGCCTTCCCCCGGACACGAGGTGGGCCGAGTGGCCCCTAAGTTCAACCGCGTGGAGGCTCCGGAGGAGACGGGCCGGCGTTCGTGAAAGTCAGGCCGAAGAGGATGGCCTTCCCTCGGACACGAGGTGGGCCGAGTGGCCCCTAAGTTCAACCGCGTGGAGGCTCCGGAGGAGACGGGCCGGCACCGTGAAACTTAGGCCGAAGATGACGGCCTTCCCCCGGACACGAGGTGGGCCGAGTGGCCCCCAAGTTCAACCGCGTGGAGGCGCCGGAGGAGTCGGGCCGGCACCGTGAAACTTAGGCCAAAGAGGACGGCCTTCCCCCGGACACGAGGTGGGCCGAGTGGCCCCTAAGTTCAACCGCGTGGAGGCTCCGGAGGAGACGGGCCGGCGTCCGTGAAAGTTTGGCCGAAGAGGATGGCCTTCCACAGAACACGAGGTGGGCCGAGTGGCCCCTAAGTTCTACCGCGAGGAGGCTCCGGAGGAGACGGGCCGGCGTTCGTGAAAGTCAGGCCGAAGAGAATGGCCTTCCCTCGGACACGAGGTGGGCCGAGTGGCCCCCAAGTTCAACCGCGTGGAGGCTCCGGAGCAGACGGGCCGGCGTCCGTGAAAGTTAGGCCGAAGAGGTCGGCCTTCCCCCGGACGCGAGGTGGGCCGAGTGGCCCCTAAGTTCAACCGCGTGGAGGCTCCGGAGGAGACGGGCCGGCGTTCGTGAAAGTCAGGCCGAAGAGGATGGCCTTCCACAGAACACGAGGTGGGCCGAGTGGCCCCCAAGTTCAACCGTGTGGAGGCTCCGGAGGAGACGGGCTGGCACCGTGAAACTTAGGCCGAAGAGGATGGCCTTCCCCCGGACACGAGATGGGCCGAGTGGCCCCCAAGTTCAACCGCGTGGAGGCTCCGGAGGAGACGGCCCGGCACCGTGAAACTTAGGCCGAAGAGGACGGCCTTCCCCCAGACAGGAGGTGGGCCAAGTGGCCCCTAAGTTACACCGCGTGGAGGCTCCGGAGGAGACGGGCCGGTGTCCGTGAAAGTTAGGCCGAAGAGGACGGCCTTCCCCCGGACGCGAGGTGCGGGGGACCTGCCCCTGGTTAGGTGACCAGGGGTAAGGGCGTGAGGAGGAATTTGCACTAAGTCCAACAGGAGACTGGGGGCCGGCGTTCGTGAAAGTTAGGCCGAAGAGGACAGCCTTCCCCCGGACGCGAGGTGGGCCGAGTGGCCCCTAAGTTCAACCGCGTGGAGGCTCCGGAGGAGACCGGCCGGCTTTCGTGAAAGTCAGGCCGAAGAGGACGGCCTTCCCCCGGACGCGAGGTGGGCCGAGTGGCCCCTAAGTTCAACCGCGTGGAGGCTCCGGAGGAGACGGGCCGGCACCGTGAAACTTTGGCCGAAGAGGACGGCCTTCCCCCGGACACGAGGTGGGCCGAGTGGCCCCTAAGTTCAACCGCGTGGAGGCTCCGGAGGAGACGGGCCGGCACCGTGAAACTTAGGCCGAAGAGGACGGCCTTCCCCCGGATACGAGATGGGCCGAGTGGCCCCCAAGTTCAACCGCGTGGAGGCTCCGGAGTAGACGGGCCGGCACCGTGAAACTTAGGCCGAAGAGGACGGCCTTCCCCCGGACACGAGGTGGGCCGAGTGGCCCCCAAGTTCAACCGCGTGGAGGCTCCGGAGGAGACGGGCCGGCGTCCGTGAAAGTTAGGCCGAAGAGTACGGCCTTCCCCCGGACGCGAGGTGCGGGGGACCTGCCCCTGGTTAGGTGACCAGGGGTAAGGGCGTGAGGAGGAATTTGCACTAAGTCCAACAGGAGACTGGGGGCCGGCGTTCGTGAAAGTTAGGCCGAAGAGGAAAGCCTTTCCCCGGATGCGAGGTGGGCCGAGCTGCCCCTAAGTTCAACCGCGTGGAGGCTCCGGAGGAGACGGGCCGGTGTCCGTGAAAGTTAGGCCGAAGAGGACAGCCTTCCCCCGGACGCGATGTGGGCCGAGTGGCCCCTAAGTTCAACCGCGTGGAGGCTCCGGAGGAGACAGGCCGGCGTTCGTGAAAGTCAGGCCGAAGAGGACGGCCTTCCCCCGGACGCGAGGTGGGCCGTGTGGCCCCTAAGTTCAACCGCATGTAGGCTCCGGAGGAGACGGGCCGGCGTTCGTGAAAGTCAGGCCGAAGAGGATGGCCTTCCCCCGGACACGAGGTGGGCCGAGTGTCCCCCAATTTCAACCGCGTGGAGGCTCCGGAGGAGACGGGCCGGCACCGTGAAACTTAGGCCGAAGAGGACGGCCTTCCCCCGGACACGAGGTGGGCCGAGTGGCCCCTAAGTTCAACCGCGTGGAGGCTCCGGAGGAGACGGGCCGGCGTTCGTGAAAGTCAGGCCGAAGAGGATGGCCTTCCCTCGGACACGAGGTGGGCCGAGTGGCCCCCAAGTTCAACCGCGTGGAGGCTCCGGAGGAGACGGGCCGGCACCGTGAAACATAGGCAGAAGAGGACGGCCTTCCCCCGGACACGAGGTGGGCCGAGTGGCCCCCAAGTTCAACCGCGTGGAGGCTCCGGAGGAGACGGGCCGGCACCGTGAAACTTAGGCCGAAGAGGACGGCCTTCCCCCGGACACGAGGTGGGCCGAGTGGCCCCTAAGTTCAACCGCGTGGAGGCTCCGGAGGAGACGGGCCGGCGTCCGTGAAAGTTAGGCCGAAGCGGACGGCCTTCCCCCGGCGAGAGGTGCGGGGGACCTGCCCCTGGTTAGGTGACCAGGGGTAAGGGCGTGAGGAGGAATTTGCACAAAGTCCAACAGGAGACTGGGGGCCGGCGTTCGTGAAAGTTAGGCCGAAGAGGACAGCCTTCCCCCGGACGCGATGTGGGCCGAGTGGCCCCTAAGTTCAACCGCGTGGAAGCTCCGGAGGAGACGGGCCGGCGTTCGTGAAAGTCAGGCCGAAGAGGATGGCCTTCCCCCGGACACGAGGTGGGCCGAGTGGCCCCTAAGTTCAACCGCGTGGAGGCTCAGGAGGAGACGGGCCGGCGTTCGTGAAAGTCAGGCCGAAGAGGATGGCCTTCCCCCGGACACGAGGTGGGCCGAGTGGCCCCTAAGTTCAACCGCGTGGAGGCTCCGGAGGAGACGGGCCGGCACCGTGAAACTTAGGCCGAAGAGGACGGCCTTCCCCCGGACACGAGGTGGGCCGAGTGGCCCCTAAGTTCAACCGCGTGGAGGCTCCGGAGGAGACGGGCCGTCACCGTGAAACTTAGGCCAAAGAGGACGGCCTTCCCCCGGACGCGATGTGGGCCGAGTGGCCCCTAAGTTCAACCGCGTGGAGGCTCCGGAGGAGACGGGCCGGCACCGTGAAACTTAGGCCGAAGAGGACGGCCTTCCCCCTGACACGAGGTGGGCCGAGTGGCCCCTAAGTTCAACCGCGTGGAGGCTCAGGAGGAGACGGGCCGGCGTTCGTGAAAGTCAGGCCGAAGAGGATGGCCTTCCCCCGGACACGAGGTGGGCCGAGTGGCCCCTAAGTTCAACCGCGTGGAGGCTCCGGAGGAGACGGGCCGGCACCGTGAAACTTAGGCCGAAGAGGACGGCCTTCCCCCGGACACGAGGTGGGCCGAGTGGCCCCTAAGTTCAACCGCGTGGAGGCTCCGGAGGAGACGGGCCGGCACCGTGAAACTTAGGTCGAAGAGGACGGCCTTCCCCCGGACACGAGGTGGGCCGCGTGGCCCCGAAGTTCAACCGCGTGGAGGCTCCGGAGGAGACGGGCTTGGCGTCCGTGAAAGTCAGGCCGAAGAGGACGGCCTTCCCCCGGACGCGAGGTGGGCCGAGTGGCCCCCAATTTCAACCGCGTGGAGGCTCCGGAGTAGACCGGCCTGCGTTCGTGAAAGTCAGGCCGAAGAGGACGGCCTTCCCCAAGACACGAGGTGGGCCAAGTGGCCCCTAAGTTACACCGCGTGGAGGCTCCGGAGGAGACGGGCCGACGTTCGTGAAAAAGTCAGGCCGAAGAGGACAGCCTTCCCCCGGACGCGAGGTGCGGGGGACCTGCCCCTGGTTAGGTGACCAGGGGTAGGGGCGTGAGGAGGAATTTGCACTAAGTCCAACAGGAGACTGGGGGCCGGCGTTCATGAAAGTTAGGCCGAAGAGGAAAGCCTTTCCCCGCACGCGAGGTGGGCCGAATGGCCCCTAGGTTCAACCGCGTGGAGGCTCCGGAGGAGACGGGCCGGCACCGTGAAACTTAGGCCGAAGAGGACGGCCTTCCCCCGGACACGAGGTGGGCCGAGTGGCCCCTAAGTTACACCGCGCGGAGGCTCCGGAGGAGACGGGCCGGCGTTCGTGACAGTCAGGCCGAAGAGGATGGCCTTCCCCCGGACACGAGGTGCGGGGGACCTGCCCCTGGTTAGGTGACCAGGGGTAAGGGCGTGAGGAGGAATTTGCACTAAGTCCAACAGGAGACTTGGGGCCGGCGTTCGTGAAAGTTAGGCCGAAGAGGACAGCCTTCCCCCGGACGCAAGGTGGGCCGAGTGGCCCCTAAGTTCAACCGCGTGGAGGCTCCGGAGGAGACGGGCCGGCGTTCGTGAAAGTCAGGCCGAAGAGGAGAGCCTTCCCCCAGACACGAGGTGGGCCAAGTGGCCCCTAAGTTACACCGCGCGGAGGCTCCGGAGGAGACGGGCCGGAGTCCGTGAAAGTTAGGCCGAAGAGGACGGCCTTCCCCCGGACGCGAGGTGCGGGGGACCTGCCCCTGGTTAGGTGACCAGGAGTAAGGGCGTGAGGAGGAATTTGCACTAAGTCCAACAGGATACTGGGGGCCGGCGTTCGTGAAAGTTAGGCCGAAGAGGACAGCCTTCCCCCGGACGCGAGGTGGGCCGAGTGGCCCCTAAGTTCAACCGCGTGGAGGCTCCGGAGGAGACCGGCCGGCGTTCGTGAAAGTCAGGCCGAAGAGGACGGCCTTCCCCCGGACGCGAGGTGGGCCGAGTGGCCCCCAAGTTCAACCGCGTGGAGGCTCCGGAGGAGACGGGCCGGCACCGTGAAACTTAGGCCGAAGAGGACGGCCTTCCCCCGGATACGAGATGGGCCGAGTGGCCCCCAAGTTCAACCGCGTGGAGGCTCCGGAGGAGACGGGCCGGCACCGTGAAACTTAGGCCGAAGAGGACGGCCTTCCCCCGGATACGAGATGGGCCGAGTGGCCCCCAAGTTCAACCGCGTGGAGGCTCCGGAGTAGACGGGCCGGCACCGTGAAACTTAGGCCGAAGAGGACGGCCTTCCCCCGGACACGAGGTGGGCCGAGTGGCCCCCAAGTTCAACCGCGTGGAGGCTCCGGAGGAGACGGGCCGGCGTCCGTGAAAGTTAGGCCGAAGAGTACGGCCTTCCCCCGGACGCGAGGTGCGGGGGACCTGCCCCTGGTTAGGTGACCAGGGGTAAGGGCGTGAGGAGGAATTTGCACTAAGTCCAACAGGAGACTGGGGGCCGGCGTTCATGAAAGTTAGGCCGAAGAGGAAAGCCTTTCCCCGGATGCGAGGTGGGCCGAGTGGCCCCTAAGTTCAACCGCGTGGAGGCTCCGGAGGAGACGGGCCGGTGTCCGTGAAAGTTAGGCCGAAGAGGACAGCCTTCCCCCGGACGCGATGTGGGCCGAGTGGCCCCTAAGTTCAACCGCGTGGAGGCTCCGGAGGAGACAGGCCGGCGTTCGTGAAAGTCAGGCCGAAGAGGACGGCCTTCCCCCGGACGCGAGGTGGGCCGTGTGGCCCCTAAGTTCAACCGCATGTAGGCTCCGGAGGAGACGGGCCGGCGTTCGTGAAAGTCAGGCCGAAGAGGATGGCCTTCCCCCGGACACGAGGTGGGCCGAGTGTCCCCCAATTTCAACCGCGTGGAGGCTCCGGAGGAGACGGGCCGGCACCGTGAAACTTAGGCCGAAGAGGACGGCCTTCCCCCGGACACGAGGTGGGCCGAGTGGCCCCTAAGTTCAACCGCGTGGAGGCTCCGGAGGAGACGGGCCGGCGTTCGTGAAAGTCAGGCCGAAGAGGATGGCCTTCCCTCGGACACGAGGTGGGCCGAGTGGCCCCCAAGTTCAACCGCGTGGAGGCTCCGGAGGAGACGGGCCGGCACCGTGAAACATAGGCCGAAGAGGACGGCCTTCCCCCGGACACGAGGTGGGCCGAGTGGCCCCCAAGTTCAACCGCGTGGAGGCTCCGGAGGAGACGGGCCGGCACCGTGAAACTTAGGCCGAAGAGGACGGCCTTCCCCCGGACACGAGGTGGGCCGAGTGGCCCCTAAGTTCAACCGCGTGGAGGCTCCGGAGGAGACGGGCCGGCGTTCGTGAAAGTCAGGCCGAAGAGGATGGCCTTCCCCCGGACACGAGGTGGGCCGAGTGGCCCCCAAGTTTACCGCGTGGAGGCTCCGGAGGAGACGGGCCGGCGTCCGTGAAAGTTAGGCCGAAGAGTACGGCCGTCCCCCGGACGCGAGGTGCGGGGGACCTGCCCCTGGTTAGGTGACCAGGGGTAAGGGCGTGACGAGGAATTTGCACTAAGTCCAACAAGAGACTGGGGGCCGGCGTTCGTGAAAGTTAGGCCAAAGAGGACAGCCTTCCCCTGGACGCGAGTTGGGCCGAGTGGCCCCTAAGTTTAACAGCGTGGAGGCTCCGGAGGAGACGGGCCGGCACCGTGAAACTTAGGCCGAAGAGGACGGCCTTCCCCCGGACACGAGGTGGGCCAAGTGGCCCCTAAGTTACACCGCGTGGAGGCTCCGGAGGAGACGGGCCGGCGTCCGTGAAAGTTAGGCCGAAGAGGACGGCCTTCCCCCGGACGCGAGGTGGGCCGAGTGGCCCCTAAGTTCAACCGCGGGGAGGCTCCGGAGGAGACGGGCCAGCGTCCGTGAAAGTTAGGCCGAAGAGTACGGCCTTCCCCCGGACGCAAGGTGTGGGGGACCTGCCCCTGGTTAGGTGACCAGGGGTAAGGGCGTGAGGAGGAATTTGCACTCAGTCCAACAGGAGACTGGGGGCCGGCGTTCGTGAAAGTTAGGCCGAAGAGGACAACCTTCCCCCGGACGCGAGGTGGGCCGAGTGGCCCCTAAGATCAACCGCGTGGAGGCTCCGGAGGAGACCGGCCGGCGTTCGTGAAAGTTAGGCCGAAGAGGACGGCCTTCCCCCGGACACGAGGTGGGCAGAGTGGCCCCCAAGTTCAACAGCGTTGAGGCTCCGGAGGAGACGGGCCGGCTCCGTGAAACTATGGCCGAAGAGGACGACCTTCCCCCAGACACGAGATGGGCCGAGTGGCCCCCAATTTCAACCGCGTGGAGGCTCCGGAGGAGACGGGCCGGCACCGTGAAACTTAGGCCGAAGAGGACGGCCTTCCCCCGGACACGAGGTGGGCCAAGTGGCCCCTAAGTTACACCGCGTGGAGGCTCCGGAGGAGACGGGCCGGCGTCCGTGAAAGTTAGGCCGAAGAGGTCGGCCTTCCCCCGGACGCGAGGTGGGCCGAGTGGCCCCTAAGTTCAACCGCGTGGAGGCTCCGGAGGAGACGGGCCGGCGTTCGTGAAAGTCAGGCCGAAGAGGATGGCCTTCCACCGGAAACGAG